>NW_006793978.1:100161-107488 GCF_000442215.2 Lipotes vexillifer
CCCGTGTCCCCTGCATCGGCAGGCGGACTCTCAACCATTGCACCACCAGGGAAGCCCCCAACTGCTTTTTAAGCATAATGAGAGTAGAGAAATTTTTTCTTTTGGCCTGCATGAGAGGTGGTTAAGAGGGAAATCTAATACCTATTATGGATTTATATGCTTCACATGCAATGTGCCCAACCAGAAATAATAAGATGCATACCAGATGTGAAGGTGCCAGGTAATACAGTTATGCCAGGGATAATTTTCACCATTTGAGGGCTAAAGTACATTTCTTCATCTCTAACAGGATTTAGTAGAGTTGCTTACATTTGAATCGGGAGCTGAGATTCAGTACCTATGTATGCCTGTGCTTTTACTAGAAGTGTTGGGTACTGTGTAACTTTTGTATTTCTGGAGCTTGATAAACTATAAAGCATAGAATATTCAGATTCGTGGCCAGGCTTAGATGGATGGAGAGGTGAATTCTAGTGGAAGCTAACAGGTGAGTGTGCTTTTTTTTTTGGGCTCTTGCTTGGAAAACCATTCTGAAGGTGTCATCGGACACCGTGCTATTCTTAACTAAGCCTTATTGGAAATAACAGGTCTCTTAACCTGTGCTAAAAAGGTAATTTTGCATTCATTAAATATTCAGCAGAGGGCTTGAACTGTGCTTACTTTGGCAAACAAGTAGATCCCAAAATGAATCAAACAAATTGTAATGTGGAAGAAATTGAAATACTTGAGGATTTGTCTTAGATATTTAAACTCATATTTTATCCTCCATGTCTTCATAATACCCTCAGAAAGCAAAGAATCTTTTGGAAATGGCAGTGAAAGTGCAGTATTATCTCAAACTGTGGTTATAGTTCTGGACCTGGTCCACAGGCCTATCTTTCCTTTTACTCCTGGCCTGTGTAGCCAAAAGAGGGTCCTTAAGGTGTTTATTTCACTCTGGAAGATTTTTACAAAGAGCAGTTTTTAATGAAACACAGCACATGGCATTATTATCATTTCTAACACAGAGAACTCATTTTCAATTTTGCTATCAAGGAAAAATGACAAATAGAGAATGCAAGAAAAGCCAGATGGACTAACTGTATTAGGAGCTTAGTATGCATATTTTGTGTCACATATTAGCATTCATTAAGTCAAAAGGGAAAAAAATGAGTTTTGCCTACATGCATTAAACCAATAAGGCTGGCAGAGTTCCAAACTAGCTCTTGTGGATTAATTGTTTTATAACTGTTTTAATTAAAATTGTTCAGTATATGATTAACCTAAAAGTTTTTTCACAAAACTGTTGAACAAATGAGACATTAATATTTTACATTAACCATCGTGATATTGCTGTGGTTTCCAGAGTGACTGCTTGTTCAAGCGAACCATGGAAAGTGGTAGGTGGAAAGTGCTGTGTCTCATGCTATGGCCAAGGAAACCTACAAACAGAGAATAACTTAGTGAAAGGACCAGTGTAATGGGGTTGTCTGTTACACTGAAAATTCCTTAGATGAGCATTTATGGAGTCAGCCTCCCCACTCCCTGACTATCAGTTTAGAGCTAAGTGTCTGTCAAAAATTGTAATGTTGAGGAGGTTAACAGTGTAACATGGCAAGAATGAGTTTATTATGTCTTTTCCTTCCACTTGGCTTCATCGTAGTGTTGGTGTACCACATGAGATCGTTAGATTTGAAGGGGCTGGCCAGTAGAAATTATTGACATTAAGTTCTGCTGTTTTAGTTTAGGAGATAGGTACAAATGTTGGTTTTGGAATCAAAGGGAAGGTAGGAAAGGTTTGGATGACCCATCACTTTTATTTACTTGCCATTCTTAAGGTTGGCACCAGGCGGACGTAAGAAAAACACATCTCATTTTGCAAATGGTAAAACTGAGGCCCAGTAAAATTTCACTGTGTGTAACTTTGGCTCCTTCAGTATACAGATCTGCATTTCTCTCATTCCCCTCCCCATTTATGCTCCCATCTTAATTTATTTCAGTTCATTAAAAGATTGGGATGTCTTCTCGCCTCCTCTAAGCCTTTCACTCTGACTTCACTCTGTGGGTTCAGGTCATGGTACTATATAAATTCAAGGTGCTGGTGGTATTTGAACTCCGTAGGAGCATGTTTTAAAAGGTAAGATTCATACTACTCAGTGGAAATGATGATGACAAAACTCAGGTTGTCCTGACTGTCCAGAAAGTGATAAATTCTTTAGGGTCCTAGGCTGAGTTTACCTATTAGGTTCTATGACACTTGACACAAGATCATCTTTGCAGTCTTAGGTCTGCAGAGTCTGGGATGCAGCATCTGAGCAACAGAAATATATCTGCCTTGCATGTACTTAGGATCATATTGGCGTTGTGATGTGTCGAGAGTTTAGCTGTATCCCTGATTTGATTTCTTCGTTACCTTGTCCCATTGTTTCTTCCTGGTACCATAAGGTTCCCTGTGCTAGCCTTCTCCTCTGCTCTGTATAATCATTCTCCCTCGTAAATTCCTTCTGTTTAGCTTTTTAAGCACCAGCTTTTGAATAAATTATTCATATATTCAGTATATTTGAAGTAGTTAATAATCAGACTATAATCATACATTTAATGGTTGTATAATTGTACAAGTTGCCATATTTGACAGAAACCAGCTTTACACAAGTGATTTTCAAGATAAATGGTTTATCAGGCATGTTGCTATCTGTTCATTTCTTTAGGCTCTCTTGAGTTCTATCACTGTGTGATGTTAGATCATTAGAAATGCGCATACCTGGACCATATTATTTTGGTGCTTCAGAGAATTGCCATCATGGAGTTAGAGTGCTGTGTCCTTGGTGAATGGAGAGAGTAAGAGCACTCAATTTAAGAATTCCATATTCTATGTTCAAAGACTATCTCTGTCTTTTGAAATACCGTAAAATGAATCTGGTATCTTAATGTTACACACACACACACACGTGCACATATACACTAACATATATATATAGAGAGAGAGAGGAAAAAAAAAAGAGAGGGGGAGAAAGAGAGAGAGAGAGACTATATCTATCTATCTGTCATCGTCTTTGACAATTCGGTGCAGGAAAAAATATCCTCTGACCAGCATCTGCATTCTTTTAACTTTCAAATGTTTATTGAATGAATGAATATTACGTAATTAGGTAAGAGTCCTTTTGCACGTTCTAGGAAATTCCAAACTTCATTCAGTAACCAATTTTAGATATCCCAAGTCCCTGGTGGTCAAGTACTATTACTCTTTTGCTTGGTGAGTACTGTTATGCATCTACTTCCAACAGGTTTGTTTTTGGTTTGAAACAGTCTTGTGGGCCATGATACATCTGTACTGGAGACATGCATAGTCACTTCACCATATTCCCCATGAAAAGGGAAACAATAAGAAGAGTCAAGCATATGGTTTTCCTGCCCTGTAACATCTGAAATTCTTGCTGTTAAGACAGTACATTCTAGCAAGAAAGAAATGCCCAAAGCAGGACTTTTCAGGAGTACCAAAAGTAGGAATAGGAAGATAGTTGGGGTCTTACTACTTTCATTCTACCTCTTTTCTCCATTTCACTACCTTTATGATGTGTTCTCTGCTCCCCTGAGTCTCCTTTCCAGTCCAGTAGCAGTAATTACTGTTGAGGTAAACCTCCCAGCTATGAGGCCAGCTATCAGAGATGTCCGCAGCCTGCCTTCCACCTCTACCCCTCCATAAAAGTTAGGCTTGTACTGCTCTTCATCAGCTCTATGGCTACACTTCTCTCATTTGTTTTTCTGTTGCAACAGCAGTCTTCCAAAAATACTACCAAGGCTAATAATCCTTTTACTGTTCAATACATCTTTTGTCTGAGGCTTAGTTACTGTCGCAATTGATGGCATGCCAGCTGATGGCAAGCAACAAATGAATGTTTAAGTAGTGTGTAATTCAACAGATGTGCCAATCCAGGTGATTTTCCCAATAGCAGCCACACAGTGAGTGGAAGGAGAGCAGTAACTGAGTGTACAGTGGGTTGTTCCAGATAGTCTCTGTTTTGGCTAGCTCATTCTTGCTGATTATAGATTGACGTATTTTGCCTCTATTTGGTTTTTGTGGCTCTGTTTTGCTACTTTATTTTGATAGATGTAGGCAGTGTGGCTTCCACTTGGGGATGTTTAAATTTCAAATCATGAAGAAAGCTTTAGTAATTTCCAGTGATCACCAAATAATATTTTCTGGGAGTCCCAGGTGTATAAAGCTCATCTTCCAAGTGCACAGCTAGTATACCACACCCTCTATCAAAGCATAGTGATTGTGACTGGCCCATTTTTAACATTACTCAAGGAATGAAGGGAACTGCCTATCCACTATTACTACACAGTACTTAAAATATACGGTCCGATACATCTTAGCACACAGCAGTCTTTGTGAAGATACCTTGTCAATCAAGATAAGTAAATATCTTCTCTCTTTTCCATGAACCCAGCAGCCAATTTGCTTATATTATAGTTCCTTGTAAAACTGTTGTTAAATTACTTTGTGGCTAGTTATGTCACTTGGCTAGAAAAATGGTACTGGAACCGTCAGCTTCAGTCCTATGCTGCCCATCTTTTGTAACTTATGGTCAGCCATATGTTTAGACCAGATGAGGTAGGACGTATGATTGGATACAAGTACATTCTTGGAAAATATATCAAAATCGTATTCTACTAGAAGTGTGAATTAGGTTTTTCCCCCCACATATCTTCATACGCAGAGCAAGAACCTGCCATTCTTTCCCCCTGATCATACTACTAATAATAGTTTCTTGGTAGTCATGATTAACATAAAAAGAGAGTGCAGGGGGTAGGGGGGTGGGTAAAGGAGATTTGATCATCGAAGGACACATAAAGGGCCTTTAATGGACTGTAATGTTTTACTTAACCATGACTGTAGTTACAATAGTGTTCATGTTATTACTTTAGAAAACATACATGTTTTATGTACTTTTTTGTATGTGTAATATGTTTTACTATGTATATATATTTACTGGATAAAAAACGAATGTGGAAAATACCCCAAAAGCACAAAGCAAAAGTGTTTTCTTTAATCCTTCCACCAAGAGATAATCCCTTTTCTTTTTTGATGTATATCTTTCCAGTATTTTGGGGACAAATATATGTTAAAATATTCTGTCCACTTTCATGGCTTTAGATTTTAATAAAAGTATATACACATATGTGTGTATATGTATGTATATAAGCCTGACTTTTTGATTTATTATATTATAATATTTTGGCATGAGGTTTCCGGAATTCTGTAGAATTCGTATTAATAGCTATATAGACTGCCATTGTTTGGATATAGCATAGTTTAGTTACCCAATCCTCTATTATTGACATTTAGGTTATTTCTGATACTTAAATCATAGAAATAACATGCGTTTATCTTGTAGGTATTTGAAATTAAAGAGGCTAAATTGGACTCTTATTTAGTATGTAGACATTTCATAAAAGGTAAATTTTATTAGATGGGATGACTCTGGCTTCAAAAGCTACTTGAAAGGTGATTTTTTTAACCTTTAAGGAAAACTGAAAAAAAATTCAGTTTTTTCCTTTTATGAAGTAGTGTGTATGGTGTGTTGTGTGTGAGTCAAAATGGCTCCAAAATCTTTACACTCGTTTATGGGCTGGGAAGTCGTTTTATTAATTCACTTACTGAATAGTTATTGAATACCATCGGTATGCCAGATGCTTTGTGCAGCTCTGTGGGTACAGAGATGGAGACCTGGTTTCTGCTTTCACAGTCAGGTGACATAATGAACAATAGGGCTTGGGGTGTTGTCAGCCCATAGACTCTTGAGTTTATGGATCTGAAAATTTCTACTTGGATGACTTTGCTGTGATCTATATTATTAAACAGGTGACTTAGGAGCTTATATACCAGCAAGGCTGCTACTTTATCCTCCTTGCCTAAACCCTTCATCCCTAAACTGTGTGTTGTTCTTTCAGGTTGAACCCTGGAATTCAGACCTGAATAGGGCAGAATCGGAAATGACCTTTTCATTCACAGTATGAGTGTGACTGAGGATGGGCTATGCAGTAACTCCTCTCTGGTATTGCTAAGGCTTTTCCAGCTCTAAAATTCTGTGATTTTCTGATAGTTGAACCTCTGGAGCTCCTAACACGGAACCTTTTCCCAAACGTTAAATTTGTGTAGAAGGAAACAAAAATTAGATACCTCCTTTTTGAGACACCAGCTGAATTTTGGAGTACAAATACTGACTCAAGAATGAAAGAAAGGAGAAGAATACATTTGCCCATCTCAGGAAATCAGACGGGAATTGAGAGTATGCCTGTGTTCATCTTCTGTAAACAGAACCAGTAATGGAATGATAATTTTTTTTTCCCTTCCTACCTCATCCTTCCAAAATAAAAAACAAACCCATATTTTTAGGGTTTCTCCTTGGAGAGACATATCTGTGGCTTGAGGCTTCAAGTTAGGAATATGATGGCACAGAAAAACCTGTGGGGCCCCAGAAACATCTGGAATCATTCATGATCGGACCAAAATAAAATAAAATTTATTTATTATTTATTTATTTATTTATTTTTTGCGGTTCGCTGGCCTCTCACTGTTGTGGCCTCTCCCGTTGCGGAGCACAGGCTCCGGACACGCAGGCTCAGCAGCCATGGCTCACGGGCCCAGCCGCTCCGTGGCATGTGGGATCTTCCCGGACCAGGGCACGAACCCGTGTCCCCTGCATCGGCAGGCGGACTCTCAACTACTGCGCCACCAGGGAAGCCCAAAATTTATTTTTTATGTAATATATTGGGTCCTGGAAGTATGGTGGCTGTAAATTCTTTAGCTAGGAAAATATAAAAGGAAAAGTTTGTGGACAGGTGTGTTCTCCCTCTGTTAAAGTCTAGAGCATAATTAATTAAGCAGTGTGGCTGTACATTTCTTGCTTGTTTTACTTGCACCATCTTCTGCACGTGTCCCAGCACTCAGCCTTGGACACATCACTTAAGAAATCTGTTTTCTTCACCTGTAGAATGGGGTACTAACACTTGCCCAGCCTATTTTATAACGTGGTTAAAATGATCAAGTGAGAAAGCATATATGAAAGTGCTCACTATAAGTTGATACTTAGGTATCAAAAAAAGAGGAATGAATGGGAGTAGCACAGAATGCTTACCTCTTTGGCCACTGTGTGTGTATGTTGGTCTCTGCCACTTGGTTTTGGCAGTGTGTAAGTTTGAGATTGATCTCAGGGTTTTGGTTGATGATGATGAATAATATGGCCATGAATAGATAAAGTTCTGAAGATATCCTTTAGGATAACTAGATTTGTCCCCCTCCCTGAAGGTTGCTGGTCATTTGGGTGAAGCATCAGTTTGTGTAGGG
>NW_006793978.1:107520-107903 GCF_000442215.2 Lipotes vexillifer
TTATTTAACTGTGTCATTCAGGAAAAGCTTTGAGCTGGCTTACCAAAACATTGTACAGTTCAACAGGATTAAAATAAGATAAGGAAATTGGGACAAAGAGAAAACAAGTGTAGATAAAATACAATAAAACCATGTTAAGGCTAATGGGCAGATTCACACAGGGTAGGGTAGGGTCTTATACAATAGGTAGAGGTGGCTTCCCAGGGAGCAGAACAAAGAGGAAAGCATTTTGCAACTTTATCAAGAAACCTCCTCAGTGGAGAGGATGAGGGCATGAAGTCTGCCCTTCTCAATGCACAATAGTGATTTGTGAAACAATTGTTTTTATTCTCTTTCTCAGTGCATATTAATAACACAGTGACAAAGCATGATACAGGGAAAGA
>NW_006793978.1:107913-115676 GCF_000442215.2 Lipotes vexillifer
CGTAAGGGTCAAGATCATGTATTCCACGTAGGAGGCTCTGAAGGGCTGGCTTGAGCCAAAGAAAACATTTAGAACATGTCAAGGAGTAGATGAGCTGCCCGTCCTCAGGCAGTCCTCCACAAATATTCTTTATCCCAGCTGGGAGCTGGCATCCCTCTCTGAATGGTTTCCAGTGATGTTGTGGCACACTTCATTGGCCAGGATCCCAGAGACCCAGGGATGGAGATGCCTGTCTTGTCTTGAGAGTTAAGGGTCTTCATAAGCTGTTGGCATTTCCTTCTTTTTCTCGTGTCCAGCATGTCTGTTGTAAGGATCAGACATGTGAATTCAAGTAGTTCGTTGCTGGAAAAGGCAGCTAAATGCCAGTTGTGATTTTGGGGCTCTGGCTATGCTGGGAACCACTGGAAATTTGTGGACTGTCAATAACTCATTTTATTTTAGCCATTGGGTGACCATTCAGTGGCTGTTAATTCCATTTATAGCTCATGGTGACTGAATTCAAACCCATCATGTTTCTAGAGTTTGTTCCTGGAATCAAATCATTGGTAAATGCTTTCATTAGAGAATTCAGCTTGAACTCTTTGCCTGTTTTTCTGCTTCCCTGTTGTCACTAGCTCTAGATACTCCGAAAGAAAAGAGAAAAAAAAAAAATCCTCAGAAGGACTGTGTGTTTTTAGAAACAGGGATTGTATTCTATGCTTTACTGGGACACAGAAGGAGACTGTCTGGTTAAGACAAGAGATTTTGGCACTAAAAAAGGAAATTGGCAGGCCCGTCCTTGGTACTTTTAGTAAGAAAAGAAAGGGAAAGACGGGCTGGCTGGGGATTATATTAAAGGAAGCCCTAATCCTCACCTGACCCTACATTCCCTGAACCTAGAAGGGTGGTGTTCCTACGTAGCAGTCATTTTGGGGAGCTAAAGACCAATTTGTTCGGCTTTCTGCCATGTGTATTTAGGGTCCTAATGAAGAGATGGAAGCCTCTTAAGGCACAGTCATGGCTGTTCTGGCATATTGCTTTCTTCACTTTGCCAGAGCCAGCCCCATCAATATCTACTGCCAAGTTTGTGTCCATGTATGTTGCTTGTGACAAGAGGAAAGATTCTCAAGAATTTGGCCCTATTGGTAGGAATGTAAATTGATACAGCCACTATGGAGAACAGTATGGAGGTTCCTTAAAAAACTAAAAATAGGGCTTCCCTGGTGGCGCAGTGGTTGAGAGTCCACCTGCTGATGCAGGGCACATGGGTTCGTGCCCCAGTCCGGGAAGATCCCACATGCCGCGGAGCGGCTAGGCGCATGAGCCATGGCGGCTGAGCCTGCGCGTCTGGATCCTATGCTCTGCAATGGGAGAGGCCACAACAGTGAGAGGCCCGCGTACCGCAAAAAACAAAACAAAACAAGACTAAACTAAACTGAAAATAGAACTACCATATGACCCAGCAATCCCACTACTGGGCATATACCCTGAGAAAACCATAATTCAAAAAGAGTCATGTAGGGCTTTCCTGGTGGCGCAGTGGTTGAGAGTCTGCCTGCCGATGCAGGGGACACGGGTTTATGCCCCGGTCCAGGAAGATCCCACATGCCGCGGAGCGGCTGGGCCCGTGAGCCATGGCCGCTGAGCCTGCGCGTCCGGAGCCTGTGCTCCGCAACGGGAGAGGCCGCAACAGTGAGAGGCCCGCAAACCGAAAAAAAAAAAAAATGAGTCATGTACCAAGATGTTCATTGCAGCCCTATTTACAATAGCCAGGACATGGAAGCAACCTAAGTGTCCATTGACAGATGAATGGATAAAGAAGATGTGGCACATATATACAATGGAATATTACTCAACCATAAAAAGAAACGAAATTGAGTTATTTGTAGGAGGTGGATGGACCTAGAGTCTGTCATACAGAGTGAAGTTAAGTTAGAAAGAGAAAAACAAATACTGTATGCTAATACATATATATGGAATCTAAAAAAAAAAAGGTTCTGATGAACCTAGGGGCAGGACAGGAATAAAGACTCAGACACAGAGAATGGACTTGAGGACACGGGGAGGGGGAAGGGTAAGCTGGGACTAAGTGAGAGAGTGGCATGGACATATATACACTACCAAATGTAAAATAGCTAGCTAGTGGGAAGCAGCCGCATAGCACAGGGAGATCAGCTCGGTGCTTTGTGACCCCCTAGAGGGGTGGGATAGGGAGGGTGGGAGGGAGACCCAAGAGGGAGGGGATATGGGGATATATGTATATGTATAGCTGATTCACTTTGTTACACAGCAGAAACTAACACAACATTGTAAAGCAATCATATTCCAATAAAGATGTTTTAAAAAAAAAGAAAAGAATTTGGCACTAAAATTGGTCAGAATAAGGCTATGTTTGTATTTCTGCCCATAGCCTGCCTTCCTTATAGGTAGGAAGTCCTTTTTTATAATTATAGGGTAACTGCGCCAGCTAATACGTTAACTGGAGTTTGATGTGGATTAGTTACTCCAGAAGTCACATCAACTGTTTGACATCAGTTTATATTCCAGCATGTGCTCCTCAGGCAAAAAGGGGGTTAATAATGGACTGTTAATGCCAAGAATGAGAATCTGATTTCAAAAACCTAGAAACCAGAAATAAGAAGGGTTTAGTGGTTTTGTTTTGTTGAGAGCATACATTTTCTTTATAGATGCTTTAAGTACGAAAGTAGTTCATATTTTTCCTAAATATGAAATGTTTTCAACATATTGCAAATATGTAATTTATACGTTTACCATCAGAGCAAAATAGGACCAGGAAATCGTACTCCTATTTTGTAAATAGAGAGTCAAAGGCATACTTGGAGAGTGGCAATGGTCATCCATTTGTGTGTTGGACATGGCTGAGAAGAGAACCATTTTAATCAGCTCGTTTTTATTTATTGAGTAAAAGGAACCAAGTAACAGTGGAGGGCATAATGGAACCAGGTATTCATCTCTGTGGTAAGGGTGAGAGCTGTTTTATCTCAGTTCCTCTGGTGTGGCCCCCTTGCTTTGATCACAGGTCAGCTGGCTAGAGAAAGAATAGTTGAGCTGAATGCTCTGTTGAGGCTGAGAGGGACAGGAATGGGCATCAGGACAGAGGATGTCTGGGGACAGACGCTGATGGTTGTGCACAACGTCCTATACGTTTGGGCTCCTGCATATTTTAGCTGGTTGCATTTGTTATTATGTTAGTCTTGGTGTCTTTAACCCTGAGTGACAGTTGACAATGGTGCAGGTCTTTAATAGAGGAGAAACTGGTCTGACCAGTTCTCTTTTCTTGATAATGCTTTCACATTTGCAACAAGGTAGAGGAAGAGAGGCCTTGCTTCTCTATTCTGGGAACCTTACCAAATCTAATAAGGAGTCCCTGGTAGCAGTAACCCCTTTTAAGTAGACCAAGTGTGAGACTCTGATCTTTTTTGTGTATGTGGCCTAGTTCCTGGATGAGAAGCCAGCTCTGAGGTTAGGACTTTATAGAATCGCATAAACCTTAAGTTCTGATGTTTGTTTTTAGTGTTGCTTTTTTAACAAATTAAAGAAAAAAAATTTGAAAGGAAACATTCTAACCATGTACTATATACTCTGCCTATAGGGCCAGTGAAACTTACTAAGACTTTTAACAGATTGACATAGACACTTAATTCTCTCTAGGACTCTGTCTTTCTCTTTCAAACAGAATCCTGTACTTTGATCATTTCCCAGGGTGGTTATTTTGTTGCGTTTTGACTCTTGAATCCACAGCCACATGATGAGTATATTTGTATGTACATATATTCACATCTCAGAGGACTGGCATCATCTTGGCGGATCTTTAAGAAAGTTTGAGGAGTAAATTTTTATAGTTTTTATTTTGTGCTTTTGCAGACCTTGGGGGAAGGTGTGAGGTGGAGGTAGATGGGAAGACTGAAAGGGAGGCTAAAACCTTTATACCTAAGAAGTTGAGTCAGCAACTCCTGAACCTACGGTTGCAGGGCTCAGAAACAGCTCCAGTTATTTTGAAGGATACCATATCATTCTAAAAATAAGAAACTATTTGCAGCCACATCAATGAGTAACATACTCTGCAGCGTTTTAGAAGGGAAGTGAGACACAGGGAAATCAAAGAAACCCGTTATACACCCTTAAGTATAGCCCTGGGATTACCCAGGGTGGCTTTCATAGAAATCGAAACCCACATCCTGGGATGTTAGCAACCCTGGACAAACTCTTTCACTCCCTTTCCTTGAGATTATTTTCCTCTAATTCTTTATGCATTTAGAGAATTGCTGAGGAAAGTCCACGTTCTTCCTTTTTGAAAATGCAGATGTTTTTAGAAATGACCACACTCTAAACTGAGTTCTGAGCCTCCTCTTGTAATTTTTCAGGCTGTGGTCTGGGTGAAGATAGAACGATGGAGGTCTCATACCAGAATTTGGTTGAAGTCATCTACGTCAGGGTATCTTGACTTACATAAGTCTTACAGTCCAAGTATTAGATTGGTAAGACCCTTTTATGTCCCTGTAGCCACCAACCAATTTTGGGAGGAAAACCTGAAAATAAAGAAGGACTTATTTCATTATTTTGTAAGAATCTCACTTCTCTTTTTAATTAATTAATTTTTTTTTTACTAAACAGGCTTTTTTAAAAAATCTAAGTTCTTATTCACTCCTGAAACACTGTTTTCCTACTATGCTTTGTATATAGCAGCATATTTTCACTTGATATGAAAAGTAAGTCCATTGGTTTTCACATGTAGATGCTTTTCAAGAACACACAACTTGGGCTTCCCTGGTGGCGCAGTGGTTGAGAGTCCGCCTGCCGATGCAGGGGACACGGGTTCATGCCCCGGTCTGGGAAGATCCCACATGCCGTGGAGCGGCTGGGCCCGTGAGCCATGGCCGCTGAGCCTGCGCGTCCGGAGCCTGTGCTCCTCAACGGGAGAGGCCGCAACAGTGAGAGGCCCGCGTACCGCAAAAAAAAAAAAAAAAATTTTAAAAAAAGAACACACAGCTTCTCACCATCCTTTTTAACAATAAAAAAATCATTGGCAGTTTTGGTGCCTGTTTATGGAGATTCCTTCAGAATTATCAACGGATAGAAAACTCCCCTAGGCAGATAGAAAATGTGGTCTACTTGGACATCTTATTAAGTGGAGCTTTTTGCATATAAGGGCTTCTGAAGATGTTTAGGCTGTCAGAGTTGGAAGAGTTTAGAGGGCCTGAAAACCACTCTTTCTTATAAATAAGGAGAGCCCAAAGCCCAGAGAAGTGAGTTGCCTGAGGTTGAGAGTTAGTTAGTGGCCCCCACTGGTCTCCGAGCTGCTTATCACACTACCTTGACTAACAGTGATAACCGGTACATCCAACAAAGAATATAAGTCCCAAGTTTTCTGGTCTTCTGAATCTTCAAAAGAAAGGTAAATTGTATTATTAAAGTTCACGCTAAGTGTCTTTTATTACATTATGATTGTTTGAAAATTGTGTACTGTTGTAAAACCAGACTGCTTAACTAGAAAACCCAGCATTAACCTAGCCTTTACCAAGTAGTAGTGAATATATTGCTGTATATAGAGATAGAAAGAGAAAGTTGTCTATTTGACGAGTCAAGGGAAAAGATGGTATCTTGCCCTCAGCAAGAGGCCCCACATGGATGAAAGGAGAAATTGAGACTAGTTACTGTGGTTAAGGAAATGGTAATGCTCAGATGCTGATCTAATCGAGTTTTGAGTTTTGTTTGCAAAACCACCAATTTTTATTTTGGTGCTTTTCAGATATTCTTACAGCTTTCCTGGGGAGATTTATTTTTTGGAGACATTGCTCACATTGTTTACTCCTCTAGGTTAAGTGTACTAGGCCATCTGTTGTTAATTTTGTAGTTGTATTAAATTCCATTCTTTGCCTGGCTTGTAAGCACCAAAAGCAAACTTAGACAGAAGCAGAATCATTTGCAAGTCATGTAGCTTTGTGCTGAATGGTGGTTTTAATAAGTGCAGTTTTCAAATGGGCTGAGATTCTATGCTGAGTTTGGGGACAAGTAATTTAAACCTGGGGATCTTTGCCAGTTCTCTGGAAGAACTCTCTCTGAGACGCTGGGCAGTTGTTATTCCAAAGCAAGCTCTTGGGGTAAAGCTGGCAGTGATATTGATAAATTGCTTTTAAGATGCTTGGAGCTGAAGGACAATGATTTTGTAATACTCTTTCAAGTTCTCAGGATGACCTCTGCAATCTGGAACAGCTAATCTGAAAGGCCAATATTCTTTAGGGCAGGCACAGGAAAAGCTTGTCCTCTCCTTGATCCTCCTGCGAGAGTTTCTTGGAGAAGCCAGGCCTATGGGTCTTGGCGGCCGGGCGGAGACATTGAGAGCAGTACTTCTGGCATTTTCAGTCTCCACTGAGGCTTTAAAGAACGTTTCAAGGAGAACTGAGAATCATCCCTCAGCTATCAATAGCCTCCTGAATTGGCTTCTAGGTGTTGTACATGGGACCACGGTGTGCAAAAGCACAATTTATATTGTATCTGGGTCTCAGCATCAAGTTGCTCTTTTTCCAATAGTTTTATGGTAAGTGGTGGTTTCTCTGATGGGATTTCCATTGCGAGTTGAACAAAAGAAGATGACAAAATGGGGTTATTACCTAACCAAATTGCCTCGTGTACAGACAAGCTGAACTGGTGCTTTGCCTGGAGTTGGCCTGGAGTTTTCAGAAACTCAATTGTTGCCTTTATAAGGCTGTGCCTGGGGTTGTATTTCCAATCTCTCTCAACTTTTGTTCCTGTGGAAGGGAGGAAGTGGAGCTGTGACAGATATATTGCCAGATAGCACACAATAGCACACAAAACGAGAAAGACATGGCGTGAGCCATTCACGGAGACAGATTTACACTCTGTGCTGCCCTCAAACCATAGATCCATCTATTTCAAAGAAACAACCTGCCCACTGTATTATATTTCAGACAGGGACATAGCTTGGAAGAGGGATGCTGACTCCTTCTGTTTAGTTTTGCCAACAATGCTGCATATTTTGCTGTAGTCAGTTACTTTTGTGGGGATGGGAAAGTTTATTTTGCAAAGGAAAGCCTGTCTCTAGATGTGAAGCTGAAGAAGGGAGATATCAGGGGAAAGTTTTGGCCATGCTGTTGCCTTAGTGAAGTGTATATGTGTAGTTTTGCTGGGTTTTGTTACTGTTTGGCCAATTGTATTATCAGGCATTGGGGGTATTACACCTATTCCACAACAAGAAAAACAAAGCTAGAAAGACTGTGATTGACCTGAGACCAGAGTGTTTGACATTCATGGTTTCTTTTTGGTTCTTTCCATAGGCCTGTTTCCTAGAGATATGGCGGAATTAACATGTGTCAGTTTGTTTCATTAATGTTACATGGTGATAACATTGCATAGTAGTAAATAGCCTGAGTTCTGGAATCTGTCTGCTAGGGTTCACATCCAGGCTCAACCATGCCCTCACTACACCATCCCTGTGCCTCAGTTACCTTACCATTAAAATAGGTATTTCAGGTCTTACCTTATAAGGCAGCTCTGAGAGTTAAATTGAGTCAATACATGTAAGGCATTTAGAGCTAAGTATTTTATAATCGTGGCTATTACAGTTTTGAAATGTGTGTTGATTTCATGGCAGATATGTGTGCTACCTGGTAGATTGTTCTATAAACATCTCAAATATAAAAAATAACTCTGCATGCATTAAAATTTACTTTCCAGATTGACAGTTTTAAGGAATGAAAAAATATTTTGGTAATGGTCCAAATTTGGAAGAAATCAGGGAAAGA
>NW_006793978.1:115686-125517 GCF_000442215.2 Lipotes vexillifer
GGGAAAGAGAGGACAGTGTATGTGTAGTTTTACAGCTGTACATGGTGGGCTTGTAAAATATGTACAGTTGACCGTTGAACAACACAGGTTTGAAATGCACGAATCCACTTATACAGGGATTTTTTTCAATAGTAAAGTATACTACAGTGCTACATGATTCAAGGTTGGTTAATTCCACAGATGTAGAACTCTGGATATGGAGGAAGCAAGGATAGGAGGGGCCATGGATACACAAGCCCGACTGTAAGTTTTACCTGGATTTTACACTGTATAGGGTTGGGCACCCCTAACTCCTGTGTTGTTCAGTGGTCAGCTGTAATTGTGTATCTTCTGTTGATAATAACTTATTCTGGGGAGGAGAAACAAACGTTGATTACACACCTCCTCTCCTGTGAGGTAGGTTATTTTTGTTTTTGATTTGATTTGATTTATTTTGACTGGATGACATAGTTGTTTGTCCTCAGTTGAATGAATCTAGAGATACGAGAAAATGTTTTTACTTTTGTGACATACAAGGACCTTTGAATGAAATCAGTCACCTTTCCTTGTGTATTTTTTTTTTTTTTACATAGATATTACTTTTTTTTTTTTTTTTTTTGCGGTATGCAGGCCTCTCACTGTTGTGGCTTCTCCCATTGCGGAGCACAGGCTCCAGATGCACAGGCTCAGCGGCCATGGCTCAGCGGCCATGGCTCGCTCTGTGGCATGTGGGATTCTCCCGGACCGGGGCACGAGCCCGTGTCCCCTGCATCGGCAGGCAGACTCTCAACCACTGCGCCACCAGGGAAGCCCTAGATATTACATTTTTAAGTCAGATATGTTTTTAGGGTATCGTTGTTTTCTGTTAAATTGGAAAAATATAATTGCACGAGTGTGTTATTCTCAGAATGAAGTGGGTTCAAGCATGTTGCCTTACACTAGTAGGAATCCCTTAGTAGTTTTTCTTCAGCAGACATTCATTGATTCAAGTCATTCACTGATTGATTTGTGAATACCTAAGTAGAGTTGTATAGGTAGGGGATTTTCAGAGTTAGCTTTTGAGCATATATAGCATTTTTTCCACATGGCGAATATACTATATGAGTTCAAATAAAGTCTGGTATGAATTTACTTTAAACAACTGCATTAGGTGAATAATTCCAGGCCCGTGGGGTTTTTGTTTGTTTGTTTGTTTTGTGGTCACACTTTTTTTTAATTATTAAAGTTTTTCTATATTGTGGTAAAAAACACATTACATTTATATCTTAAACATGTTTAAGTGTACAGTTCAGTAGTGTTAAGTGTAGTCACATTGTTGTGAAACAGAACTTTTTCATCTTGCTTGTCTGAAACTCTATGCCCATTAAACAATAACTCTCCCTTTCTCCCTTCCCGCAGCCCCCAGTAACCCTCATTCTATTTTCTGTTTTTTGTGAATTTGACTACTTTAGATACCCCATCTAAGTGGAGTCATAACAGTATTTGTCTTTTTGTCACTGGCTTATTTCACTTACATAATGTCCTCTAGATTCATCCATGTTGTAGCATGTAACAGGATTTCCTTCCTTTTTAAGGCTAAATAATCTTCCATTTTATTTATATACCACATTTCGTTTATCCATTCATCCTTCTATGGATGTTTGGATTGCTTCCGCCTCTTGGCTGTTGTGAATAGTGTGCTGCTGTGAATATGGGTGTGCAAATATCTCGAATCCATGCTTTCAGTTCTTTTGGATGTATACTCAGAAGTGAGATTGCTGGATCATATGGTGTATCTATTTTTAATTTTTTGAGGAATCTCCATACTGTTTTCTATAGTGGTTGCACCATTTTACAGTCTTACCCACAGTACACAAGTATTTGCCAGGTCTGTCTTGTAAATAGTGCTACCCTGACTGACAGAGTGGTTTGTGGAGAACAGGGTAGCTGTGAAAGTTAGGATAGCCGGTTTCAAGCTTGATCAGGTCCTTGGAATCAGCCTCGTAAGTACTGGGTAATCATCCTTGTTAAGGTCATACTGCTGGACCAAGGCCTGTAGATTGGCACTGAATTGTGCACGGAATTGGCCTGGGTGTTGGGAGACTTATGCTGCAGTTGCTGTGAGTGATTTTAGGCAAATCACCTTAGTGCTCTGCTCCCCACTATTATCATCTGTAAAACGAGGGGGTTGCACTTCTCCCTTAATTTACCTGTTCCAGAATCTTACTGGCCATTGTAGAACCCAAGCATCTAGGGAAGATATTATGTGTAGCTTTTTGAAATTATTTGATAGATCAGATTTCTCTTAGCACCAATTTGGGTTCTGTTTTTCTTTGTTAAACATATATTTTTCTTACTCTTTTATTGCCCCAGACACTAAGCGATGTGGAGGGAGACCTTGGCGATTAAGAGTGCTGGCAGCCAGTCACAATGTCTGGGTGAAAAATCCTTGCTCTTCCATTTACTAGGTGTATGACCTTGGACAATTTAATGAACTACTATGCCTCAGTTACTCCATGTGAAATGGAGATAATAATACCTGTGTCCAGTTCTTGTGAGGTTTAGGCAAATTAATGCATGTAAGGTGCTTTGCATGGTACTAACACATAGTAAGCACTCAATAAGTGTAAAGTCTCATCGTCATGTAATATCCTAGTTACAGTGTGGAAAATGAGTGAGACCATCTTCCATTAGAACTCCACATTTACACTTTCTGAGGATATTGCTTCCTTACAGTGTTTTCTCTGAGGTGGGAAGAGTATACCTATTGTATACAGCTGGAGACACTGAATGGCAGGGATTATGCTTTATTTGACTGGGATTAAAACTTCAATTTCATGATTGCAGCCCTTTGCCTGGCATACTGTCTCAGACTTACTGACTGTAAGGCCTCATGAGAATGGGTTTCCTCGTTAGAATCTGGTTAAGAGCTCTTTCTGTGCTCTTCACCTTTTTATTAGCACACAGCCTTCCAGGCTGACCTGAGGTAGGATCATTTTTGTTTCTCTGCAGACCAAGATCTACAGTTGGGAAAACATTGGATGTCTGCATCCTTTTAGAAATATAACTTGGTACTAATACTAGCTACTTTAGTACTAATTTAGTACAGCCACTTCAGAAATCTGATTTACGTACTTAAAACTTGGCCAGTCTATTCAAAGGTGGGTAGATCTTGCATATGTCTGCCTTCTTGTGGGTAGCAGCAGTGCTGCAGTTACTCTCCTGTTACAGTTCTGTTAATCAATATAGAGGCAGAGAGGGGAAGACCTATCCAGGAAAAACGAAGCCTCTGCTTGAAGAGTCCCCAAGTTGTGTTCAACAGATGATGAGGGACATGTTGGAACCTCACTAGGTCTCAGTTTCCCCAACTATAACGTAAAGGGTCTAAGCCAGGGGATATTTCAGGGCTTTTCAAGTTATGAGACTCAGACATCTTGAGATTGGAAAAAGCCCCGTGGGTTCTTACGGCATAATAGATACCGACTTGGGTCCTTGCACCCTTTAATCAATAGAAATTGGTAAGAGGCCAGATTAGAAATTCAGGCAAGGCTTTTTTTTTTTTTTTGCGGTATGTGGGCCTCTCACTGTTGTGGCCTCTCCCATTGCAGAGCCCAGGCTCCGGATGCACAGGCTCAGCGGCCATGGTTCACGGGCCCAGCCGCTCCGCAGCATGTGGGATCCTCCCAGACTGGGGCACGAACCCACGTCCCCTGCATCAGCAGGCGGACTCTCAACCACTGCGCCACCAGGGAAGCCGCAGGCAAGGCTTTAAACTGGGACTTGGGCTGCAGCACTAGGGAGCAAAAACAAGTAACAGGTACCCTTGCTCGCTCCTGAGGCTGGGGGGAGCTGGTTTCTTAAATGGGGTGAGGGTAAGGGTGGATCAGTGGGTTGTGCAGGAGGTGTAGCTTTGGTGGTCTGCCCACCCGCTTGGTGGTGCTGTGTGCAGGGATCATGCACAGTACCCTGCTTTTGCTCTCCGTAACTCAGAAATGGCAGTTGGTTTGTGGCCTTTTTGTATCTTATTGTTCATAATTGCCCCAACTGGACATGCATGCAGTTATTTTTACTCCCTTATAGTTTCTTTGTATTCTGTTGCTCAAGGAGACCGTTGTCCAGGTGCAAGCACTCTGGTAAAGGGTCCCAGGTCCCAGCCCTATCTCATTATGAAGACACTCTGAGAAGTATTTTTATTGTGTGTCTTGGGAAGAAGGAGGCATGGGGAGGTAAATGGGTGGGCATTTGGGGAGAAACTGGAAAAAGGAGACTAGGGAGTTCTGATGATCTGAAATGAGCTACCCCTTCTGGAGTGCTTGAGTGGCAGTTGTACCCTGGGACGGTCTCAAGCCCTTCTCTGAAATGGCAGCCCCATCAGACCAAGGGAGTCTTTAATGATGGCTCTACTGTGGCCCTCAGTAGGGCCAAGGCTTGCTGCCCTGGTTCATAGCTGAGATGGAAGGATTGATGGATCGGTGCCCCTCTTCTGTTTTTTTGCTAGCACTGTCTTCGTACCCTGTTGCCATTTATGTTTTTTGATGAATGATTAATTAGAAAAATAATCATTTGTAAATTGTGAGTGAACCAGACATTTGGCCCTGCCTGTAGGGAACTGGCGCCTCTGAGCCCGGTGTAGCTTGCAGCCAGTACATCAGAGAAACAGTATTCCCAGACCAGTGATGAATTTACATGAAGTTCCTTTGCACCATGTTAATGACTGTTACAGCCGAGTAACTAGTGAAAAATAATAGCAAATGGGAAGAGTAAATATTTAATGCCTCTATATCATTTTTAGCTTGCTGTAAAATATGCATTTTGATTTAGGAGGGAAATGAAGGAATCTTGGACATTAAGAGTCAATGTAAGTTTGTCTGAGTTACATTCTGTTTCCTTTTCTTTCTTTGTACTTAAGTAAATTAAAAAGATAAAGTGAGTTGTTGCAGAGGCGAATTTCACTAGGGAAGTGGTTTTTCTGTAAGTTTCAGGTTACAAGATGCTTCTTTCCTGGCAGTTTGAATCTATATGTCCCGGCAACATCATTGATTAAATGCCTGGTGTGTACAGAGGCCCATACTGTCTTTAAAATATAGCTTTCATCATGTTACTTTCCTGCTTTAAAACTTCAGTGACTCCTTACTGCTTCTAGGATGAAAGCTGGACTCTGTAGCCTAGCTTTTAGTGCCTGTGTGCTGTGACCCCAGCCTGCTTTCCTGCCTTACTCCCTAAGAGAACTCCATGTGGACCCTTTGCTTAATCCAGAGTGCTTGACTCCTTATCCTTGTAACACGCCAGAGGCGTTCTCACCATTGCACCTCTGCTCAGATCATTCTGGGGCAGAAATGACCTTCTGTTCTTCTATGCCTATCTAAAGCCTACCCTTCCTCCAAGGCCCAGTTCTAGAAGTTTCTCTGACTTCCCTGACTAGATAGAGAAAAATAGAGAAAAATGAAAGTGGGTCACAATTCTCTGTCCCCTCCAGTTTGCCACCTCTGTACTTTAGGGAATTCAGAATGAGTCCTACTTTCACCCACTTCCTTCCTGGCCATCTTCTAATTCTAGACAAACTAAGCTATTTGTCCAGGTGGGCAGGTTGTAAACAACAGAAATTTCTGAGGATTAAAATTGAATTTAGTAGGGAAATTGGCCTCAGGGATAGTGCCGTGTGTTCTGAGATCAGAGAGTTTTGATGCGGTTTAGCAGAAGGTTGCACTGCTTTCTTCTGAGGCCACACTGGTAGAAGTACCAGAGAAAGGGTCCAGGCCTTGTTACTCCGTTGTTAAAATTGCCTTGGAGTGTTGAGTTCAGAGCCAGATAAAATGATAATATTCAGAGAAAATGATCAGGATGGTGAGGCGGGCCTGAAAACATGAAGGCTGGGTGGATAGAAGAGAACAAGGGAGGCTGTGTCCTCTGTTTTCAAATATTCAGAAGGCTGTCTTCAGGAAGAGAGGTAATTAGACTTCACATATGGACCTACGAGTTGAGAACAAAGACTATTGGGGGCTAGGTTATAGGAGGACGGATTTCAGATCAATATAAGAAATACTTTTCTCATACTGTTGTGAAAAAACGAAATGGAGACAGAAGCTTTCCCAAGTGTGAAGTGATGTGAACATACGAGACGGTATTCTAATCTTAAAAATATATGGCCTTATAGTGACCCAAACACAGGTACTAGAATGGAAGATTAGAATAGGTCATTTTCTCCTCTAGAGTAAAACCATAGGGTTTTGGAGAAGGATTCAGTAGTGGAAAGAAACAAACCCTGCTGTGTCCAAAACTAGGAACAAATCCTGACGTGAATCAAGGAATAATAGGTACTGTTTTCTGAGCTGGTACTGAAATGATGATGAAAACAGTATGAAATCTGGAACTGGCAGTTACTAACACTGGATTCGAGGACCTCAAGAGTAGTATTTAAAAAGGAGAAGATCCTTGCAGAATTATCAGGGAGTCACAAGCAGTTTCAACATTAACCTTTATCTCTTTGGAAAATTTTAAAAGACCTATTGTTTTAAAAATAATAATCATAGAAAAGTAAGACCACAAAATTGTCTTGGCACAAGTAATTTGGATTTATAAAGGCTAGTGTTTAATGGGGACAGAGTTTCAGTTTAGGAAGGTGAAAAATTCGGGAGGTGGTAGATGGTAAGAATTGTAGAATAATGTGAATATACTTAGTGCCACTGAACTGTACAGTTAAGTATGGTTAAAATAGTATGTTTTATATTATGTGACTTTTACCACAATAAAAAGAATTAAACATGCCCCAGGATACAAATTTTAATGCATGTGTATATCTTTCTATATAAAACATCATACCTTTTGTCAGATTCTCAAAAGTGACTCTGACTCAGAAAACATTAAGAATTACTGATCTCAGGGCTTCCCTGGTGGCGCAGTGGTTGAGAGTCCGCCTGCTGATGCAGGGGATGCGGGTTCGTGCCCCAGTCCGGGAAGGTCCCATGTGCCTCGGAGCGGCTGGGCCCGTGAGCCATGGCCGCTGAGCCTGTGCATCCGGAGCCTGTGCTCCGCAACGGGAGAGGCGACAACAGTGAGAGGCTCGCGTACCGCAAAAAAGAAAAAAATTACTGATCTGGAGTTATGGTTCTCAAATTTCTGGATTTAATCCATGTAGGTGGGGCAGAAGTTCCTTACATCACCTTTACCATCCAGTATCAAGATAAGCAAATATTAGTATGAGCCATATATATATATGATTTTATGAGTCATATATATATGATTTTCTTTTATAAAGCAGTGTCCCATAAGCTTAAAAAATATAATTTTGTTGTGCTTTCCTTGGTGGTAGATGGCAAATGATTTAAAGAGCGTAAAAATTATAGATGAATGTTTATTATACTAGCAATTTTGGGGGAAGTGGGCTTGTTGTATATATCTGCTTTAGCTGTAGGGGTTTCGATTATTCTCATTTTTAGCCACACCACATATGTATCTTAAGGTCTCATTATTGAAAATTACAGGACAAAAATGTAAACATGTACCACTACACATTGAGATTAACCAGATAGTCTTCAACAAGTCAAACTTATAATGATAAAATTGAACTAAAAGTAATTTAAAACTGAAAGGCAGGAATAGCAGTATTGCAAACTGTGACTGACTCAAGACAGCACTGATGCTACAGTGATAGTAGATCATCTTTCCCGAGCACTTGAGAATTCTGAGTTCCAGTATTGGTGTGAGTGCCCAGTAGATGCTCTGCAGCATTGTAAGGCAGCCGAGTTTTTGGTAGACCAAAATTTAAGTTCTTTGTATACTCTGCTAACTTGCTGATTTTAATTAATACAGATTTTAGGACCGCCGCCCCCCAACACTTATTAGGCAACTAGCAACTCTTGGTCATATTAAAGATGAGTATCTGTGTAATTGCATATTTACCTTTGAGAGCTAAAAAAAGATGTATAAATCAGTTACAGATCTCCTGTGGTTACTAGTAGTTACAGGACCCTACTTTAAGGAACACCAGTCTACCAGATTAATTTATGGTTGTAGATAAATGATACCAGACATTTTGAGGGAGGATTAATATCTAGGAGACTATCCAAATAATGGCCTTTCTTTTCTCATTTTGTTTAAAAATTAAAAAAAACCCAACACATCAGCCTAAATGCTTCTGATAACCAGATACCCTTTCTTTTTAAATACCCCTTTATTTGCCAACCGCCTTACGCCTGGCCCTGGAGTAAGATCAACAGCTGTGTGTGAGTAATTTTTTCCCCCTCCCTTGCTGTGCTCCTCCTATCAAATTGAAATACCCTGGCACTTTCTTCCCTTTTTGAAAACACAAAAGAGGATTAGGCCATATAATGGACTATTTATGTGTCAAATTAAACGTTTTACTCCGAGGCTGTTTTTGAGTTATGTGAGCAGTAAAAATATGTATTAAGCTGCCAAGCCTTTTAAAAAATGCATATTATTTAGCTGATAGCCTGTAACAGTCTGATGGACCCGTAATGGTGTTTTGAGTAAATAAGCATTTGAACAATTATGAAAGTTATGTTTACATGTGTATTAAACAGCCCGGGTAGGGAGTGACCAAAAGTTATTACCAGTTGACAGCTGCTGTCTGGTGACCAATTTGAAATGAATTGGTGGACTCCCTTCAGTGTGGAGTGAACAGGTTTCCCTGTCAGGGGAGCAGGCTGTGTAATCATCAGTGTTCGTGTGGGGCCCCAGCCCTGGAGGCCTGCATGTTGGTCAAATGAGGCACTGGAATAAAACGTCTTAACTCCATAGTGAGCTGCTCCTTAGATTTACAAGTATGGTCTATTTTATTTCATTTTATGTCTTGAAATTTATAAATATGTTCACAGAATACAGGCTGTGCAAAACAAAATTTTCTGTTCTTGGGAAGAGGGACCATGTATGTTTCCTTGGCATCTACTTTCTAGGGCAGTGATCTTGAAATTTTCAAGATCATGTGTCCCTGTCAATAAGAAATATTTTTATATTCACATCTAAATTGTATACATATTTACACATATAAAGCTTACACAAAAAATAGGAGTTTAAAGGACTGAGATAAAAAATAAGTGTACATAGCTGAGCTGATTTTACTTTTGTACTTGAGTGAATCCCCTTTGCACATACCCTGGGATAAGCACACCTTGCGTTGGAGACCAAGGCTGGTACCTTGATACCTTTGCATCGTGGAGAGGTCACCATGGATCATAGAGCTGTGCCTTGGGCATGGCATTCATAAACTTGGGCAAGTCTTTTAATTACCTTAAGCCCCAGTTTCCTCATTTGTAAAATATAGATAATTACCTGTGAGGTTGTCATAAAGATTACTGATAGTAAACATCATATGTCCGCTTAAGCGCTTGCCGGAAGCCACCTCATCTCTCCCTGACCCTTTCTAAAATAGCTCCTTCCTCTCCAATCACTCTTAATGCCTACTCTGCTTTATTTCCGTTAAAACAGCTTTTCGTCATATGAGTTAATACTGTTTAAGTCTTCACTGGATGGGAAGCTTTGTGAGGAGAGAGACTTTTCTTCCCTTGTTCATCGCTGTATCCACATCTCCTAGAAGAGTGCATGACACACAGTAGATGCTTAGTAAATATTATTTGAAAATGGAATGTTGGTCACTTAATAAATTGATTAAGAGAGGCCATTATTTCTTTCATTGAGTGCCCTGCGCATAGTTGGTGCTCTAGGATAGGAGTAGTAATTCTCTGTGTGTGATTTGCTCTCAGTGGGATCCAAGGCAGGAGGTATTTTTCCTGCAGAATGGATTTTTTTTTGTCTATTACAGCCAGCTGTTTACCAGAGTGAGGTTAGACGTGAAGTCTGTAGCCCTGGCTGTGAGCCAAGTGCACCGACCACCCCCCCCCCGCCCCCACCTCCCCC
>NW_006793978.1:126006-172236 GCF_000442215.2 Lipotes vexillifer
CACCTCCCCCGCCGTGTGGTTCTGATGCATCACCTTGGCCTCATTAGCAACCTTCTGTGACCCACCATGCCATCCAGCTGAGAACTTCACAGGGCCAGGGGTGACGGGCCATGTGGATTTGCCTCAGGGAGGGCAGTGGCATTGCCGTGTCAGGTCTGTATAGAGGACAAACATAATTTCTTACTTGGTTGACAGGGAGCAGTGGAGGGGACAGAACCACACCTTTGGAAGACACTTTTCTTGGCTGCTCTTTGAAATGAGTTGTTACAGAAACACCTGTTATTTTGAAGGCCTATCATTCTTAAGGTTACACTTTTGATAGGACTATGAAATAAAGGCATATGGAGCGTTTTCCAGTGCTGCTCTGGGAACATATTCGTGTGGTGATTTAATAGGAGGGATGAATGAATATGAGGTTGGGGAGTCTTACATGTATGAACAATTACATATGCAGTTCAGTAGCCTACAAGCATTAAAAATACAGCATTTATTGATTCCTTATATCTTTCAGTTTGGTTCTTATCTGTTATCTCTTCAGTTGATATGGATTTGTGCTCAACTTTCCGAAAAGGGGAGATGGGGAAATATTTTCTGGGATCAGCTGATATATTGCTCTGAATTTGACCATTTTAAGGGGTTATGGTAGATATCATTCTGGGTTGTGTTGTAGGTGAAGGATAGGGGCGTTTTCTTTATCCTCTTCTGGCCTGCATCTTCTAACAGGCTACTTATTAAGGGCATTCTGGGCTGTACAGAGTGAGCTAAGAATGTGATCAAGCTCATCACATTAGCCCTATTTTCCAGGCTTGAAAAATAAATTAAAAAAAAAATCGTCTTAAATAAATATAAAAATAAATATAATAACTTCCAGAACCCCTGGAGGTTCTACCATTCAAGAGCTTAGTGGGGAACGCACTACCCGAAAGACCTCTTTTTGAAGATGATCTCCTTTAATTAATTTAAGAACATCGGAACCCTCCTCATTTTAACTTAAGGAAAGGATCTCTCTTTTTTATGGTATTTTAAAGAGTCATGGTAGATGGAAATGATGGGGAAATTGTTGCAACATGCAGAGAGGTTTGGAGTTGTGTAGTAGATCTCAGTAAAAATCCTGACTTAGCCAGTAATTATCTATGCTGTCTTGTAAAGCTAGATAAACTGTGAGCCTTAGTTTCTTCATCTGCAAAATGGGAGATATTTATTTCATACACTTGTGAAGACTTGATGAACAAGAGGATGTGAAAACATCTGTCACTGCCTGGTATATTTTTGACATTCAGTAAATCTTAGCAGCCCATTTCCGCCTTTTTGGGGGTAAAGCCACAGGAAGTTTTGGTAAATAATTGAAGTACTTGGTGCTAAAGGGAAATTTACCTCATGCTGTGACGTTTTTTTTTTTTTTTTGTACAAGCATGGGATTCTAGAAATAAAAAGAGGGTAATTTTTTTCCCCTTGCCCATATGGGTTAGTAATGCTTTTCTTGGCTTTTGACAACAACAAAAAAGACTAATTTGTTGCCTCTGGAGTGTGTGTATGTGTGTGTGTGATTTTTAACTGTATATGTAATTAATTGCTTATCTCAGGGACTGGAACCTTTCTTCTTACCCTCAAGATTCCTGCAATTTCATGTGCTAATCCAGCTGGAATTTGTATTGCATAGAACAACATAGTGTTGAAGTTAGAGGAGAATCTCCAGATGTAATCTCTCAGAAGAAGAAAAAGGCAAAAGTTAGAGAATTTGGGACTTGTTGTGTAGCTAGTTAGTGACAAAGCTGGAGTTGCAGCAGATCTGATTTCCACAGCATTGCTCTAGCACTGTGGCTCTCCAAGCATTTAACGGACCAGCAGCATAACCTGGGAACTTGTTGGAAAGGCAAATTCTTGCACTGACCGACTGAATCAGAAACTTTAATAAGCCTCCAGGGTGATTCTGATGCTGCTAAAGTTTGAGAATGACTACTGTAGTCTTTACACTATTTGGCAGGGATATTTGCTGAGTTTCATGGGCAATGTGAGGTCTTCATTTTACTTTTCAGATGTCTTCTCCTGCTGTTTGATGTCCCCTCTAAAAGCAATTCCAACTTTGGTGTTGGTTTCCTTAGATTTGCATGTGATTGTTGCTGGGGCACTTCTGTGAAACTGATATTTGTTGCCATCCTTTCTTAGCATCTGCCAGGGGGTGTCTGAGCTGGGCTGATTTCCTTCCAAGACAGACCCAGGTTAGGGTACAGAATTTTTTCAGATACAGGGTATAGAATTTTTTCCAGAACATCAGCAGGGTAATTTGGCTCGTTGTTGACATGTCATTGATGTCTGAAAAAATTACTCCTTCCTCTTTAAACACTCTGAATGTCCTTACCCACATATCTAGATGTGCTTTATAGGTACACTAGCAGGTAACCTGGAATTCTCAAGAAGGCCACCATAACCATGTAAAGAGGGAATGAAGTCTTGCCTGAATGTCTTTTAGTTGCTTCAACTGGAGATAAATGCAGAGTGACCTCCATTCTGTCCAAGGAGGCTGACTTTCTTGTCACTTTGTGTAACATTAATTTCCTCATGTGTTTCGGTCTGTTTGTAAAAAGGAGTTTTTTCCTAGTGTCTTAGCTGTTGGCTGGACTTTTACATTTTCATTGGTAAAATATGTATGTTTGTGCTGTGAGTGGAGAAGGATAGGCTAATAACACTGAACCAGTGTGGCGTATGCAGTTAATTAGCACTACCAGAAAAGCTGGCTCACGGTTATGTGTAAACTTTTATTTCCAAACGTCCAGAAATTGTTCAGAGTTATCTTACTCACTTATTCTGAGGGGTAGGTTAGGAAGTTGTATGAAGCTGTATGGGCAGAAACTTTTGGACAGCCATTCTCAAACTTTACTTTGCATTAGAGTCTCCTGGAGGGCCTTATTAAAATGCATATTGCTAGACCTCATCCGCAGTTTATGGTCCAGCAGGTCACAGTGGGGTCTGAGAATTTGTATTTCTAACAAGTTCTCAGGTGGTGCTGATGCTTCTGGTCCAGGGACCTCACTCCGAGGGTCACTGCTTTAGGATGTAGATGTCTTGCTCCTCTTTGCCAAGGGAAAGGGAACTGAATTGCAGGGGCTCCCTTTTCTTTCCGCAGAAGCGTTGCCTCTTTTAAGCAAACATTAAAACAAGATTTATACACTACATCCATGGTGTCATGCACTGAGCTAGGTGCACTGGGAATAAATAAAGTGGTCTCTGCTCTTGGGAAGCTCACTGTTCAGAGAGGGGATTAACATAAGAAAACAGCTGTTAGGATCTAATATGACAAGTGCTGCGGTGGAGATGTCAGGGACAGATTCTTTAGATATGCTGTGAGGACTGGCCTAAGCTTTCCTCAGACTATCTCAGCATTATATCTATGGGTGTAAGCAAAACAAAGCATCTTGTTAACTCTCAGATCAGCTTTCTCTCTTCTTTGATTTCTTGGGCATCCCACACTGTGTATTCAGAACCTTCAGAGTTGGCATTGTCAGCTCCTCACTCCAGCTTTTGTGGAAGGGTCCCTCCTCCTTTCCCTTTTCTGTTTACATGTTAAAATTACAGTTTCAGACACTCTCCACTGTAGCAGGAGGATTTGTAACAAGATCAAGTTAAGTGATCTTGGTTGAACTAATGTATGAGACAGCTTCAAAAATTCATGAGGTACCAGGGGAACTTTCTGTAGCTGGATCAGCATGCAGCGTTTCCCTTCACCTCTTCAAGCAGATCACACGTTTTGTGACAGTGCAGCAGTTTGAAGTAGAGCCTTCCAGGTTGTGGCCCTGCTCATTAAGACACTAAGACAGACCTGAGGAGAAAGAGCAAGGAGAGTGGGTTGTTACTTTCAGCTGCCCTTGTTTCCCTAACTTTGAGCAAGTGACTTTGGGTTAACTGGTAAAAACTGGTAACTCCAGTTATGCATAGAACTAGTGTCTAGGGCAAATTTTTCTCCCCAGGTGATCTCCTATGGTGCTCTTGGTGTTATTAAGGAGTATCTTGATCTATTAGTAATGGTCCCATAATTTTAAGCACAGTGAAGCAAGAGGTGTGTGTGTGTGTTTGTGTGTGTGTGTAAGAAATGGAGTGACATGGTTAGTTATTAGTACGTTCCCTACCATCTCCCTGTGATAAGCTTCTCTAGACAGGAACAAAGGATGTAGCTAAATCCAGTGACAGGTTACAGTGATTTCCCCATTTTATTGATTGTTCATTTCTAGTCTCTGACCTTATTTACTACTTATTGATCTAATAGAAAAGCAAATAACTTTCCCCCTAGATAGCACTTAGGTGAGCTGGGCTTTGGTGACATGTCTCCCAAAGGGTTTTTAAAAAACTACTTACCGGGACTTCCCTGGTGGTCCAGTGGTAAAGAATCCGCCTTCCAATGCAGGGGATGCGGGTTCGATCCCTGGTCCGGGAGCTAAGTTCCCACATGCCGCGGGGCAGCTAAGCCCATGCGCCACCAACTACCGAGCTCACGCATGCCACAGCTAGAGAAAAGCCCGCGTGCCGCAACGAAGAGCTCGCACGCTGCACCGAAAGATCCTGCATGCCACAACTAAGACCTGATGCAGCCAAAATAAATAAATAAACAAACAAACAAACAAATGAAAACTATTAAAAAAAATTAAAAAGTACTTACCTACTGAGTGGCAGCCTCTATACCATTTAATGTACGTATATACCTAATCTCTGAGCTTGGGGACCCTTTCTTGGTTGGGTCACTGATGTCACAAGCTGGCCCTGTCATTTTGGCTCCTCTTCTGTAAGATCCTACACGTGCTGTGGACTGCTGTAATGGCGTTGCAGTGCACACAGTCTTAGAGTCAACACAGGGAGCATATGTGAGATCCCACTGGGGATGATGCGTTGCTGAGTCAGTTCTGGTCAGTGTCTGCCAACATGTCAAATTTGCACACTAAAGAAAGCCAGAACCACTTTATTGTTATAGATTTTATTTTGAGATCTCAATTTGTGCTTTTGAGCTCCAGTTTGCTTCCAAATAAGTTCTAAGTTTATTTAAATTTTATTTTTGGCTGCTTCGGGTCTTTGTTGCTGAACAACAACTGGCTTTCTCTAGTTGCGGCGAGCAGGAGGCTACTCTTTGCTGTGGTGCACGTGCTTCTCATTACGGTGGCTTCTTTTGTTGCGGAACACGGGCTCTAGGTGTGCGGGCTTCAGTAGTTGCAGTGCACGGGCTCAGTAGTTGTGGCTCGCAGGCTTAGTTGCTCCGCAGCATGTGTGATCTTCCCGGACCAGGGCTCGAACCCGTGTTCCCTGCATTGGCAGGCGGATTCTTAACCACTGAGCCAGCAGGGAAGCCCAAGTTCTGAGTTTTTAATTGCTAAAAATGCTTAATTCTTTGCTATATGTGCTTGGGGAGGGAGAATTTGAGTTAGGTATATATATGGTAAGGAAACAGTGGCATGGATAATCTAACACAGGAGGTAAGATAGATTTGGCCGCTGAGCCTGCGCGTCCGGAGCCTGTGCTCCCAACGGGAGAGGCCACAACAGTGAGAGGCCCACGTACCGCAAAAACAAAACAAAACAAAACAAACAAAAAAGCATATAGAGAAATGTCTCACTCCTATCCCTGGACCCATATGCCCTATTCCCTAGCCTCCCATAACTACCTTATTAGTTTCTTATGTATCCTCCATAATTTCTCAAAGCAAATAGAAATACATTTGAATGTACGTCATATAATAGATATTTTAAACACAGTTCTGCATTTTGCTCTTTTGTGATTATCAGTATATCTTGGAGATCATTCCCATCTCAGTACAGAGAGAGCTTCCTAGTACTTTTTAAAAGCTGCATAGTATTTCATTGTATGGTTGTACCATAATTTATTTAACCAGTTTCGACATTTAGGTTATTTCCAATCTTTTGCGATTACAAGTGATGCTGCAGTGAATAATTTTGATCACGTGACATTTCATCCATGGGTGTATGTATATCTGAAGGATAAACTCCCATAAGTGAAATTTTTAGTCTAAGTATGATATATGTGCATTTGTAATTTTGATAGTTATTGCTAGTAGAGGTTGTACCAATTTATATTCCCACCTGTTTAAGAGTAGGGATTTCCCCGCAACCTTGTTAACTGGGTGTGTTGTTAAACTTCTTAATTTTTGCCAATCTGATAGGAGAAAATTGGTATCTCAAAGTGGTTTCAATTTACATCTCTTACTGTGAGTAATAGTAAGCATTACTATTACTGAGCATCTCATTACTGAGCATCTTTTACTATATTCAAGATCTAATAGTACTTAATTTTCTGTGAATAGTCCGGTCATATTCCTTGCTTGCTTTTCTGTTGGTTTTTTTTTTTTTTTTTTTTCCTAAGTTTTAAGAATAAACTATTTTGGAAAAGTTGCAAAGATTACTGAAATTTTTTTTTCTTTCCTTATGCCATTATTAGCTGTGTTAGTTATTTTAGACGGTTTCAGGCCATACAGGTCTCCTGAAATTCTGGGTCTTGTCATAGGTGTGTCAGGCCAAAGAAGGATGCAAATCTAATTCATGACTCTCAGCTGCCTTTGGGGATTTTCCATCTGGAGTGACAGGTTTGGGAGATTCTGCTGAGCCTCTGACTCTAGCCTCCATTGTGGGACGTATAATTCTGAGCCTATCTTCCATTCTTCTTCTTTTGCTACTATCAATTATTAACTACAAAGGTTATTGAAGTGAAAACCTTGCCTGGAGTTTGTGTTTCTTGAGATTTATTTCCAATTATAAATGTGGTTTTCAAGTGACTGAATCTTTCATAGACTAGGTTTCAAGCACATTAAATATTTGGTCGTCCCCCTCCACCCCATCACATGCTAATTGAGAGAATGAGCATCTGTAATTTTTCTGGAACACAGTGCTGTCATTTTGTCCTGTTAATTGGTTCAGAGAGTAAGGAGCTAAAATGTGGAGGCAGAGGTGCTTTTCCCAGTTGGAGATGTGCCTTGAGTCTTTGTGTCCCGGAAGGGTCTGCCTCACCTGCAAGTTAAAAGCATTGGCTTCAAAATAAGACCTCCTGGATTCAGATTCCTGCTTTGCCAGTGCTAGCTGTATCTCCTCAGACACATGTTTGTGCTTTACTCTCTCCATTTATAAAATAGGGATAATGATAGTACCTGCTTCATTGAGTGAATGTGAGGATTAAGGTTCATAATATGTGTGAAGTGCTTATTGGCACTGGCCTGGGACGTTGTAAGTTGCCAGTAAATGGTGACTTAAAAGGGACAGTGATTTCAGAGCCCATGGGATAAAGTAGCAGTTGTGTTCCATTTGACTTTCGTTGATTAGCTTTTCTTCCTGCTCTGTCCTTTACCTAGAGAGGAGTTTAACCTACTAACTGAAATGTGACTCACGCCGAGGGTATCTGAGTATTAGTGAGTGCCAGACTCTAAACAAGATGAGATGTGACATGCTGCCTAGGGTCCTCAGGGAGCTAGCAGTCTGACAGGAATCTGAGCACAGACACCTCTAAACACAAAGCTGACTGTCACCACCCTGGGGATGCAGAGAGAACATAAAGTTACTCTCCTTTTACTGGGGTGCCTAGGATATGTGTCTTCAAGAAGGGCACCATTTGAGCTGAGAACCGTTAGTAGGTGAAGCAGGGTTATGAGGGAACCTGGGCATTGATGATAAATAACCTTTCTGTAGGGTTTTGCAGTGTGGGAAACATTTAATATATTTCATCTTACCTGAATTAAACCTCATAAAATAGCTGAGTTTACTGCTGAGGAAATTGAGGGTTACTTAGGTTACGTGATTTGCGCAAGGTCGGACAGCTCCTTGGTGTTGTTGGGGTTTGACTACAGGTCTCCAGACTCTGAATTTCCAGATGCTTTCCCCTGGTCTCTTGAGTGGAAGGACAGACACCAGCAAGGGGGTGCTAAGAAGAGAATGTCAGCAAAGGAGGCGCTTGGAATAGCTCCTAAGTGTCCCTGAGTTTAGATCAGACTCTTCTAGGACATCAGAGCTAGAAGGAGGCCTGAGAGCAGCCAGCCTCTTGCTGTGACTGATGAAGATGGCAGTGTGCTTGTGAGGGACTTACAGGGACCCATACGGTGCTGGCAGGCAGCTTTATGGAGAGAGCAGAGAGTTCCCCATGGCTGTTCCTGGGTGGTCTCCGGGGGTTGATTAATTGCTGGCATGGAGGGAGTTCATTATAGGAAAGGTAGGTTAAGTTAGAGAGGGGAGGAACTGTAACTTGAAAGGCAGGCAGTTTCCCTGGGATATTTTCCTAAGCAGCACAAAAAAAGGGCTGTAGTTTAGTATTCAGATGTGGTTCCAGTTGTGTAAGGACAAGGAGAAAGAGGCAAAGGCAGAGAGAAAGGGAAGGAAAATGAGTGGATGATTTGAAAAAAGGTCAGTGAGAGATCTTTGTGAAAGACACATCCTCAGTGTCTGTGGGGCAGGCATCCGAAATCCTGGGGACTTGGTACATGGGAGAATGTCTTTAGCAGTTCTCTGACCTGAAGTGCTCTGGGCTGCCTTGGGTGTGTGTAATCTTTTGTCATGGTGTGGGGGGCACAGTGGCCACTATAGGTTATTTCTCAGGATCGCATTTGGGGTAATTTCTACTTTGGATAGGAGGTTATTCTAGGCAGAGCTGGTGTGGACTAGCAACATCAACACCCCCAGAAGATTTGGGGACCCCCTACCCCAGAGCTTACAAAATCAGAATCTCCAGGGGGTAGGGTTCAAGAACGTGTATTTTTTTTTTTTTTTTTTTTTTTTTTTTTTTTCCTTTACGCGGGCCTCTCACTGTTGTGGCCTCTCCCATTGTGGAGCACAGGCTCCTAGGAAAGCCCTTTTTAAATCCTTTTTTTCTTGCGTTATGCGGGCCTCTCACTGTTGTGGCCTCTCCCATTTGCGGAGCACAGGCTCCGGACGCGCAGGCTCAGTGGCCATGGCTCACGGGCCCAGCCGCTCCGCGGCATGTGGGATCTTCCCGAAACGGGGCACGAACCCGCGTCTCCTGCATCGGCAGGCGGACTCTCAAGCACTGCGCCACCAGGGAAGCCCAAGAACGTGTATTTTAACAAGATCCCCAGGTCATTTGTCTGCCTTTTACATTTTTGGAAGCATTGCTATCGTCTAGAGGGTTCTTTGCTGCTGCAGTTAACATGTCATTCACTAAACTTCTATTGAATTTTTGTTATGTAGGCACAACACAAGGTGGACTCCAATGTGGACCCTGCCTCTCCCGGAACATACGGTCTAGATGAAGAGATAGGATTGTGTACAAATAACTAGTATATAAAGACAGAAACTGTTAAAGGCCTGTAAGGGAGGCACAAAGAACACCTATGGCCGTTTGGAGGGTGGACATGTTTCTGTGGGTGTGTACAGGGTAGGTGGTGTGCAAAGGAGGGAAGCGTTACCTTGGACCAGGACTCCTGGGTAATTCTAATCAGTGGTCTTACGCTTTGTTGCAAGCCTGATGGTGGCTTGACTTTGGCCAGAATATGGCCATACCAGTGTGTGGACAGAGGCCTGTCTGAAAACTGTTCAGCCTAACCCATCACATGACCGGGTCTGCTCTTGTCGACCTGATAAATGCTTTAAAAATTGTCGGGATTATGTAGATGACTCATGGAAGGACATCCCCGGCATCTGCTTTTGGATCTCCTCTCACCTGCACCGCCTCAAAAGCCTGCATATCCACCATTCTGTAAAGGAAAAAATTGATTTGTCACTGAATTTCCATGCCTCAGCCTGGGAGAAATGTAAATGTTGTACTGGCCTTTAGTACTCTGCCTCCAAGCCTAGATTTAGAGCTGATCATTATACTTTCAGAGTAGGTTAGGTATGAAAATAGCAGCAGCTTGAAGAGTCAGGGGAAGCTGTTTGCTCTTATCTGTGGGTTTGGTCAGGGTGGAAGTACGAATATTAATACATTCCACTTAAACAATAAAATAACTCCCAAGGGAGAGGAACTATAAACTTTAGTAAATATCAGAGATGTTAAATGCTAAAAATAAACGCTCTCTGCAGCTGTTTGGCTCTTTAAAGAGAGAGTTTATTGGTCAGGATTTCTGGTCTGTTTGGTCATGCTGTGCTACCCCCACCCCCTTTTTTTCCCTGTGTGCATGTATGTAAATTCATTAGAATATAAGTTAGTAATTAAGTAGTACAGTGTTTCTAGAGTGTGCAATACTAACCTGGCTAGCTAACTTAATTAAATCCTTTGTCATTTTCCTTGAGAGACAAGTTTCATCTTGGAACGTCACTGTGTCCTGGCTGTTTTACTTCTAAAATGTACCTTGACTCTGTCCTCTCCTTTCTGTCTACCTTTTCTCTGGCCCAGAAACTTGGACTGAATCATCACCCCAGGCTTCATTCTCTCGTCCCCAATTGTTTCACTGTGCTGTCACCACTGGAGATTTCTTTCAGAAATCCCATACTTTGCACATTGCAACTAGAGTCTAAAAAAACCTTCAGAGGCTTCCTGTTGTTCATAGAACATACCATTTTCCAAACTCAATATGCTATATGAGCCTCTTTACAGTCTGGCTCCAAAATACTGTTCCAGGTTCCTTTCAAAAGATTTATTCTTCCCTATTGCCCAGCCCACAGAACTATCTACTGTTTCCAAGTACAAACAAAATATAACCACTAGCAGCCCTACATTGGTAGGGATGACTCTAGGTATTTGACAGCCGTTATCTGATTACAGTGTTAAATTTAGCATCAAAGAGTTCTGTCATTTGTCTAGGTCATGCACCTTGTTAAGTGTTAGAGCTGGGATTTGCATTCAGATATTTTGATATTCTAACTTCCAGTTCCTGTTTTTATGTTTCTGTGCCTTTGCTTATATGTTTTCTATGCCTAAAATGTTCTCCTCTTCCCTTTTTTCTTGTAAGACCTGGAAACTTATGTGTTAGGCTTTCCTAACAAGATGCTTCCATAGGTCTTTTACCTATCTCAATTAAGCTGGATTATATAATTATTACTAGAAATAATAGTACCTAGTACTAGTAGAAGGAGCTGGTCCTAAATCTCAATTTTTCTTCATTTCCCCTACAAATATTAGCTGCCTAATAAGTATTATAGCATGAATGCACGAATGGATGAAAGGATGACTGGGTAGATGGATGGTCTAGTCTGGGTCCTTTTGTGATTTGAGTAGAGTATCCCTTGGCTAAGTTCAAGGCTGCAGAATTGCTATGTGGGAAGAATGCATGTCATTTCAGCTATATCAGATTATAACCAGGGATGGCCCAACAAGCAAGGATTAAATACCAGTGAGTTGTTGATCTTTTATCTGGATCTAAGTGGAAATTTAGCTGAAGAATTTAGAATGAGTCTGTTCATGGAAATTATTTATTTTATTTATTATTATTATTATTTTTTGCGGTACGCGGGCCTCTCACCACCGCGGCCTCTCCCATTGTGGAGCACAGGCTCCGGACGCGCAGGCCCAGCGGCCATGGCTCACGGGCCCCGCTCCGTGGAACGTGGGATCCCCCCAGACTGGGGCACGAACCCGCGTCCCCCGCCTCGGCAGGCGGACTCTCAACCACTGCGCCACCAGGGAAGCCCAAAATTATTTATTTTTTAAGGGTTGATTTTCTGATTTTGTAATAGTTTGCTAGGGCTGCCATCACAACGTACTGGAGACTGGGTGGCTTAAACAACAGAAATTTATTTTCTCAAGTTTTGGAGGCTAGAAGTCCCAGATCAAGGTGTCGGCAGGGTTGGTTTCTTCTGAGGCCTCTCTTCTTGGCTTGCAGGTGGCTTCCTTCTTACTGTGTCTTCACGTGGTCTTTTCTCTGTGCGCATGTTATGTCTGAATGTTTTCTTCTTATAAGGACACCAGCTATATTGTATTAATAAGAAATCGTTTTAACTTAATTACCTCTTTAAAGACCTTATCTCCAAATATGATCACATTCTGAAGTACTAAGAGTTAGGACTCCAACAAATGAATTTTGGGGAAACACCATTCAGCCTGTGACAGTGTATAGAGGAAATTCCTTTACTCCACCCCTCCCCTCTCAGCCTTTTCCTTTTGTTTCCTTTTGGCAATTTTGTTTCATCAGAGGGCAGTCAAGAAGAGAAGTAAAGATAGAGAAAAATGAATTTATTTTGGGTGGATTTCAGGAAATAGCTTGAGGGGGGAGTGGCTCAAGCTGGTGGTGAAAATGAGATTCGGACACTGCCTATGTACATTTGTATTGTCTTGGCGCATTCTGGTCTGGTTTTCTGGACAGAAAGCTGACTGTGTGGTGGAGGTGTAGAGTCTGTTACTAAATGAAAAGGGAAATGGATAATCTTGCAGTTTGTTTTGCCCACCTGGAAAAGTGAGAACTCTATCCTTATCGTTCAGCCCTTCTTCCTAGAAGTAGCTCAGGGACTTGGTGAGCACACTGAGGGCAGGCCCAGGACAGGTTAGCCTTGTACCCTCTGCCATGGCTGATGCCCTACCTGGAACTGGCAGATGTTTACAAAATATATGTCAAATCGAATTACTGAACTTGCTTGGCTCACATACTTTGTTTTTCCCCAGACCTTTTGTGAGGAGTTTTTCTCTATCCTTGTTTAATTCCTACCCTTGTCTCCAGTTCTCAACTGTGGCTTATGCCTTTTCTTCCCATTCTCTTTGTAATTATCAAGTAATTTATTAAATAGAGACAAGCTTAACTAGACATTAAATAATTGCAGGTATGCAGCTGAATTGAGCTGCTGTCCTTTAGGAACTCACAGCTGTTTGTGTTGTATTGTGTGATGAGATTTCACCTTACCTTGTTTCGCTATGCAATATCTTGCATACTCTAAAATAAAAGAATGTGTATTAGAAGCTTCTGCTCTAAGCAGTATATAAAGGCTGGTATGTTCCCAGGAAACCAATATAAAGATACCGGGAGGCCAGGTCTGGAGCCTTTGCAACCTCTGATACTTCTCCTTTCCTGGGATTTTTTCATTTTTGTTGAATTTTTCTTGATAGGGAACACCTGGTTTGCTCCTGAGTCTCCAATATGACCAGTCATTATATTTTAAAAGAATTTCTTTTGCTCTTTAACGTCAACTGTTAAAGCAAGATTTTTTCCATTTCTTCCTAAGAGATCAGTGGTATGTCCAACAGGTTGGCTCCTTCTGTGTTTTAATTATCAGACCTTATCTGCATGCTTTTTACACAAATTTGCCCCATCAGAAAGAGTTGTAGCTTGTATAATTGTGAATTTTAGTCCTGTGTTATGTTGTAGTGCCAGCAGTTTGCTTTCTTTGACTGGTTTCACATAACAATTGCTAGAGGTAGACACCAATTTTATAGTACTTAGTTCAATGCAGAATTTAGAGTAAGCTGAAGGATTGTTTGGTTACACTATGCAGTAAACCCAATGGTTGCAATAACCAATATACATGGATCTACTCTTAAGGACGTAAGGAATGTCATGCTGCCACTTACCAGCTGTGTGACCTTGGGCATGCCACTTAAATATCTTAATCCAAGTTTCTTCATCTAGGTAGTTGCAAGGATTAAAGAAATTTGTATTTGATATTTGCATGTACACAGTATTTGCATGCAATATTTGCATGCACATAGTGTGCCAGGCACTATTCTGGTTTTTGGATACATTTGTGAAAAAAAGCAGACCAAATCCCTACCCTGGTGGGGTTAACATCTGACTTTAGCTTTAACTGTCAACTAGACAGAATCCGCTTGGTAGGAGAACATGATAGCTAACATTTATGAAAAAAATTTAATTGAAACATGTAACTAATAACAGAGTTTATTTGGTACATTTAAACCCTATTTCTATCTAGTTTAGTATGTCTGCCTTATAGAGCAGGTCTTAGAGAGAGCCATTCCCCATAGAACAGCTGACCATATTAACGGTCTTGGCTGTTAAAAAAAAAAAAAAAAAAGGGGCAAAGTCTCTGCATCTGTTATTTTGGGATTGTTGGTCTTGGGATGCTGACTTTGTAGCCAAAAAAAAAAAAAAAAAAGGTGCACAGTCTCTGCATCTGTTATTTTGGGATTGTTGGTCTTGGGATGCTGACTTTGTAGCCTCCTTCTCTAGGTCTTTGCTTTATAGGTTGTTTCTAAGATTCCTGAAGGGGACTCAGAGAATGAGCTCTGAGTGACACGTTTGATCCTTTAAATCTGTTTGTGAAAGCCCAGTTTGTTCAAGTCAAGTCTGAATGGCTCAGAGAGGACAGTGTGATGTTTAGCTTACCTAGCCCTGTCTTGTATCACTGATTTGTTAATATCTGCAGAATCACAAGCAGAAAAAATATCCCAGAGCATCAGATTGATCAGTTCTCTTGTATTCTTTTTCATGGGCAACTGAAAGAAAAACCTTTTTGAGGAAAGCTCTTTCTCCTCTTTTTGTGTCTTTTTCTGGAACAGAAAGACAGCATTTGTGATAGCATTTTGACTGTGGGATTCTGGAGTTCAGACATAGGAGGGTGTTAGTGACCAAATGTCACTTCCTTGGGGGCAGGGGTGGTGGTTGTCAGTGAGTCTAGAGCTGTATCTTGCAGCGGCACCTTCAGGGACACAGAGATGTCAGGCACCCATCTCACAGTCCGCTGAATGCTGGGTTCACAGCAGTAGGAGTATTTAAACCAGGGTTAACATATAGTGTGTGTTATTATGAGAGATATATGAGGTCAGAGTTAGGACCCCATCATGTGGTAGCAATTTGCATTCTTTATTTCCTGTATTTTCTTTTAGGGAGGGAATAAATAATATGTGATAATGAAGAAAGACATGTTTTTGTGGCTTTTTAAAAAATTGAATTTTGATTTAGGATATTTTATGTCATGGATGTTTTTTGAAGGACATGAAATTTGTTTGCTTATTTAGAAGCTTTTGAGAAAATTGGATCTCTGACACACAAGCAGTCCCACACTGAATTCCCTCCATTTATTGCTGCAAAGACATGAACATTTTTGTCAAAGCTGTGGGAGGGGTGTTACATGCTTGTTTATCAGAGCCACCAAAAGTAGCTCAGACATCCCTCACGACTCAGCTGATGCCCTTGCTGCCTGGTTGGGTATTTGTGTACTGAGGACTTGCTTCCTTGCTGAAGGCTAGGAACATGTCACAAGGCTGGCTAGTGCCCAGGTTTAGACTACCTTGGAAGAATTGGCTTGAGGGCAGAGAAGAGAAGTTTGGAAAACTCCTTTCTTCCTCTTGTGGCATTAACCCCTGTGAAACCAGACTCAGATGCTTTTGTTCTTTTTCCAGAACTAGGGTAGTATCGCTGGTATTAATCACAGGAAGAGGCTTTGTGTGGTGTCACGTGCAAATTGTTGAGGTGTTCAGGTGGAGTTAAATTTGACACCAGAGGAATGAGTTAGCCCCAGCAGGAGGTAACAATGGGTTGACGAGGTCTGCACTTCAACCAGAAATTTTCACTTCATAATGTTTTTTTTTTTAAATTTATTGATTTGTTTATTTCGTCGTGGCATGTGGGAATCTTAGTTCCCCAACCAGGGATTGCACCCGAACCCCCTGCAGCAGTCCTAACCACTGGACCACCAGGGAATTCCCCACTTCATAATATTTTTACTCTAACTTCTTGCTCTCAGTGTTGAGAAATGCCCATCTGGCCACTCAGATAGTTTGGGCAGGTTTTCACCCATGAGAGTGCTCTCCTTAAAGATGGTGAATTGACTCATTCATGGCTCTTTAAAAATAAGCATATTTCTGAAACCATCCATCCTAGTGTTCAGCAGTCCAGATAACAAGGTACTTTTGTTCTGAGTTTGTTGCAAGCATGCACTGACTAAGGGTGGAAAGGGCAAAACCAGAGATTTTTTCTTCTGTTGAATCTTTTCACCACAAGGATGATTTTGTCCTTTAAATAAAATAAACCGGAACTCTCAATTTTATTAAGTGAGGAGTGTGGGGGAGATAGAAATGAGGCAAGGTGCTATCCCTGTTTCTTAGAAAACTCTCCTGATACTTTTTGAGCTGTGTCCATCAATCAAATTTGAGTCATTGCTTCAATAACATGACATAAAACATCTTCCTCCTTTTAAAAAGTATCTTTCCTTTAAAAATTTCTAAAAAATGCCAGAACCTTCCCAAGTCAGCTTAATAAAACAACTCAAGTGTGAAGGGATCTGAAATTACTTTAAACAAAGCAAACGGTTCTGATTCTCCTACTTGGGAGACATTTTCTTCTTGAAGGCCAGCCCTCTAAACTGTGGGAAGATTCAAAGCAAAATCCAATTAAAGTCCCGTAATGCCCATAAGTAATTTCTTTTCTTTTCTTTTCTTTTCTTTTTTTTTTACGATTTTCTTTTTTAATTGGGGTATAGTTGTTTTACAATGTTGTGTTAGTTTCTACTGTACAGCAAAGTGGAGTTCCCTGGGCTATACAGCAGGTTCTTATTATCTATTTTATACATATCAGTGTATACATGTCCATCCCAATCTCCCAATTCATCTCACCACCCCACCACCCCTGCTTTCCCCCCTTGGTGTCCATACGTTTGTTCTCTACATCAGTGTCTCTAAATTATCCTTTTATATATCTTACTTGTATGCAGCTTGCAAGTGAATATCACTGTGAAAGCTACAGTTTGTCAGGGTTTAGATCTTAATTAGCTCATGAGATTGCATCCTTTTGAATCTGTATACCACAGGTTGTTGGCTAGTTTTCCAAAAGCAATTAAAATGCCCACTATTATAATTAAGCTTGTTACTGGTTGTATGTTCTAGTTATAGAATGTATTTGGCAATTAAAGAAACTGAGATTGGGGCTTTTGGCTGGACTTTTTGGGATGCAGTAAACTGGCTTCCACCTTAGTATCCTGTTAGGAGAGTCATTGATATGGGTACTTAGATGGTGGGTCATATCTTAGGTCCTTGAGTATTTATTATTCCATAAATAAGAGCAACCTTAGGTTTTTACAAAAAAGCTAAAGTTAGGGAATGTGAGTTCCTGATTATGTCCTACTCTATATACAGGAGACAGAAATCTAAATTTCCAAATTACAGTCTTGTAGCTGAGAAGTCCTTTTAAAGAAGCATTGTCTTATCTTTAAGAAGGTAGCTTGACTGTGACAGTGAACAATTTAACCTGTTAAACTAACATCTCTTGCTCTGGTCAAATTTCTTGTCTGTTTGTTGAACCAGGAGTTTGGCGGAAATGTTCCAGGTACAAGATGCGGTTAATATCTGTTTCTGAACCACACAGCATGTAGAAGTTGGTAAGCGGTGTTTCCACCATCTCACAGTGAGATTAGTCTGAGCTGGCCCATGGGAGAGGCTGTGATTGTCAGGGCTGCCCTTGGTGGCAGATATATAATTCTTAGTGGCTTTCTTTGCACGATGCTTGCTTTTTATTCTTTCTTTTCTTCTCTTGACTATTTTGGACTATTTCTTTGTTTCTCAATACCCAGAGTGGCATGGTGGATGAGACCATGGGATAAAAGAGTCATTTAGTGTACAGGTGGAAATCCGTACTTAAAAAATGAGGTTGAGGGCTTCCCTGGTGGCGCAGTGGTTGAGAGTCCGCCTGCTGATGCAGGGGACACGGGTTCGTGCCCCGGTCCGGGAAGATCCCACATGCCGCGGAGCGGTTGGGCCCGTGAGCCATGACTGTTGAGGCTGCACGTCTGGAGCCTGTGCTCCGCAACGGGAGAGGCCACAACAGTGAGAGGCCCGCATACCGCAAAAAAAAAAAAAAAAAAATGAGGTTGAGGTTTTCTTGTGTATTTTATTTTGAAATCCATTTAGCACAGATGGAGGAAAATGGACCTCTTAGTTTATGTGGTTCCATCTCTTTGCCTTGCCTGTTTGTGCCCCTCACCTCCCACCCCCGTGCAATTAACATGAAAATGATAGTTTAAGAATGAGCTTAGAGCATTTAGCTGCTGGGCAGGGGGAATGCTTCACAGGATGTTAAAATCAGAGAGAAAGAGAAAAGGGCAAGTGTTTTGTAATTACTGTTTGGTTTTGAGGAATAGTGGAAGGATTGAATCCTATTTTAAATGTACTTCTTTCCAGAGTTCCTTTAAGGTCTTGATTAATGATTTAAATTATTTTCTTTATTGTGTAGAAAGATTAGAATTATTAGAGATACATTTTTCTTGGGAAAAATACTGTTTGTGGTTCTTGGGATGTTAAGTCTATAATATATTAGTATAGAAGAAACTTGAAGTCTTGTGGGTCTAAGGACATTTGCTTTAATCCGTATATACTAGTACTTCTGTGCTTTCTTTGTAATAAGTTTTCCATAACTTATTTCTAGCCTTGTAAAAATAGAGGGAAGAAACCCCAAATTATTAGTTTGGTTTCTTTGAATTCTACAATTTTTCTCATGTACAGAACAAAATAAAACCAGTGTTTGCTGCCATCCTACAACAGATGATTATTGGTTCTGAGGAAGTGACTGTCTGTAAAGTATACATTTGTGTGTAATATGTGGTATTTATTATGTGCGGTGTTTTATAGTTAAAATATAACAATCATCATGAAATAATAATACACATGAAATGAGATGTGATGGTAAGATGAGATTGACTTAAAAATAAACAAAATAGACAGTAGAATCTCTGTAAGCAGTCTGCCTTGTAGACCTAATCAGTCAGGCTTAACTTGTCCTTCAGTTTCCTGCATAAAGTCATATTTAGCCTCCCAGTTCAGGATAATGCCCCTCCTTTGTGTGTCCATAGCACTCCATCTCTCTCTCATTGTGGTACTTCCACAGTTGTTTATGTCTGATTCCTCCATTTGACTATAAACTATTAGAACATGAGCAGATATTATGCTTTTTATTTTTCATTTTATTTTACTTTTCCTCTTTGAATTCTTTAAAAAGAATTGAAGTATAATTGATATACAATAAACTTCACATATAAGTGTGTTAAGTTTTGACGTAGTGTATACCCATGAAACCATTCCATGGTTAGGATAATGAAGATATCTACCACCCCGCAAAGTTTCCTCATGCCCCTTTATAAAACTTCCTCCTGCCTTTCTCTATTCCCTGTCCTGAGGCAACCACTGGGCTGCTTTCTATCTCTATAGATTAATTGGCATTTCCAATAATTTTATATGAATGGAATCTCATACAGTATTATTATTTTCTTTAGTCTGCCTTTTTTCACTCAGTATAATTATTCTGTGATTTATTCACATAGCAGTGGTTATCAGTAGTTTCCTTTTTATTGCTGAATGCTGTTTCATTCTTTGGATATAGCAAAGTTTGTTTATCCATTCATCTCTTTTGGGGCATTTAGATTGTTTCCAGTTTTCTGCTATTATAAATAAAGCTGCTGTGACATACCAATCTTTGTATGAACATATGTTCTCATTTGTCTTAGGCAAATACTTAGGGATGGAATGTCCAGGTCACATGGCAGGTATATGTTTAAATTTATAAGGAGCTGCCCAACAGTTTTCTAAAGTGTTTGTACCACATTAGATTCCCATCAGTAGTGTGTGAGAGTTCCAGTTCCTCTGTATTCTTGCCAACACTTGGTATGGTGGATATTTTAAAATTTTTAACCATTCTAATGGGCATGTAGTAGAAATCTCATTGTGGTTTAAGTTTGTATTTCCTTAATAACTAGGGATGTTGACCATCTTTTCATGTGCTTGCCATTCATATATCTTCCTTTGTAAAGCATTTGTTCAAATCTTTTGTCTATTTTTTGAAAACTGGGTTGTTTGTTTTCTTCTTACTGAGTTTAAGAGCTCTTTACATATTTAGAATTCAAGTCTTTTGTCAAATATATGATTTGCAAATATATTATCCCAGCCTATGGTTTGCCTTTTCATTCACATTAACTGTCTTTTGAAGAGCAGAATTTAAAATTTTGTTGAAGTGCAAATATCAATTTGTTCTTTTGTGGATTATATTTCTGGTGTCATTGCTAAGAAATCTTTGCTTAACCAAAGGTCACAAAGGTTTTCTTCTGGAAGTTTTGTACTGTTGGATTTTACATTTAAGTCCTTGATTCATTTTGAGGTAATTTTAGTGTATGGTGTGAAGTATGGATTGGAATTAATTTTTTTTATATGGATACCCAATTGTTACATCATTTGTTTAAAAGACTGTCCCTTCTCCCTGAATTAGCTTTGCACCTCTTAAAAGAATTAGTTGTCTGTATATGCATGGATCTATTTTATTCTCTATTCTGTCTGTTCTATTAGGTCTATGTGTCTGTCTCTTCTCCAGTATCACACTGTCTTGATTACTGTAGCTTTATATTAAAATCTAGTAGTATGAATTTCCCAGCTTTATTCTTTTTCATGAACCATTGTTTTGACTATTTAGTTCCTGTGTTTTTCCATATAAATTTTAGAATAATTTAATCTATAATTTAAAAAAATCCTCCTGGGATTTTGATTGAAATTTCACTAAATCTGTAAATTTCACTAAATTTGGGGAGAAGTGTTCACTATATTGAGCCTTCTAATCTGTGATCATAGTATATCTCCCCATTTATTTTGATCTTTTTTGATTTCTTTCAATCAACGTGTTGCAGTATTTAGCATACTTGTCACATACATGTTTTATACTTATTCTTTCTACATAGCTTGAATTCAAAAGGTTCAGAGACTCCTCTTTGGTGCTGTTCTTGAGATACGTTTATATTATATCTTACTAATAATAATTTCAATTGTGTTGGTCTTCACCACTGCCTTAGTTTTCCTGAGGAAGCCAAATTTTATTTGGAGTCAGACATGCCACAGGAGGTCATTGACTACCTAGGTAACCTGCTTAGATTTAACATCAGTGAATGACTTTAAAGCAATTCATATAACTCCTTCTTTGGCTCATATAATTTTTCTTGAGGCATAAGCAAAGGTGGTTTCAGAAATGTTTAGAGCAGTTGTAATCCAACGGTGTTTGAAAGAAGAATTTTAAATGGTTGAAGAGGTGACCACTTTTTATGCTGGGTACGTAGCAGCCCAGAGGACGTTGGTGGCTCTTGAAACACTATCAATATTTCTTACCTGGAAAGCAATGAAGATATTTTAGGTTGGGAATAGATAATTCATAGGCTAGTGGAGTGCCGTGTTCCAGTGCAAGGATTCCTTAGAGATCATCAGTTCACAGAAAGGGAAAGCGAAGCCTGAGGATCATACTCTACTCTGAAACTTGGTGTCCTTGGAGGATCACACTATATATACTCTCAGTGAATTCTTCTTGAAAGCCAGTCTGTTTCCATCAAAACCTGCAGAGACATAGCCCTTCCCATTCAGCAGATTATCTACGGTCAGGTTAGGCAGTCAAAATGGAGAGATAGGAATTGGTGTTGGGTTATCAGAGTCAGGGTGGTCATTGATCAGAGATGATGATGTGACCTGTAGGATCATTATGAGAACTTCCCATGAGGGACAAATGTGGATGATGATTGCTTACATAAACTAGTGCAGTTAACTTTGTGCCAGGCACTACTCTAAGTGATTTATGTTTATGAGCTCCTTTAATCTTAACAGCCTTGTGAGGTGTAGTTACTGTAATTATTCCATTTTGTGAGTGAACACAATGAGGCACAGAGGGATCAGGGATTTTTCTAGCGAGTGACAGAGGTGGGAGAGGAATCCGGGCAGACTGTCTCTAGAGTATGCATGCCTAACCACTGCACTGTCGACAGACTGCCTAAGAACGTGTCTATTATGTGAGCCCATAGGGGAGTGATCCCCAAAAACCTTTCTGCCAGCCTTGGGGACCTTGAGTTTCAGTTGTTTTTTTTTAAGTTTTAAAACAAGAGAGACTTCTGTTAGTGGTAAGATTTAGACTTTTCATTACTGAACTTCTGAATTTAAAGTTCTTTGGAACATATAGGTTTTCTAATATTAAGTATATGTGTGTATGTAAAAGTTTCACTTGTTTAGAAAGTCCCTTCTCTCCCTTAACTGCATGCTGTTTTCAATGTTTGTTTCCCAAGTTTTTTTTTTTTTTCCTCTCTGAAGAGGACAGACTCAGGCTTATGTCAAAATGCAGTTGACTGTGCCTTAGATTTGGAATGTGCCAACAAAAGACTGTAGAGCGATGTATACAGTTGGCTCTTGAACAATGTGGGGGTTAGGGCCACTAGCCCTCCCCACAGTCAAAAATCTGCATATAACTTATAGCTGGCTTTTTGTATCTGTAGCTCCTCTGCATTTGCAGTTCTGCACCCGCAGGTTGAACTAACTGGGGATTGTGCAGTACTGTAGTATTTACCATAGAAAAAACTCCACATTTAAGTAGAACTGCACAGTTCAAAGCAGTGCTGTTCAAGGGTCATCTGTACTTATATGGGGCCAGGTTATAAGCACTCTTAAAGAATCCCAGTGACTAAAAGGACCAAGTACAGTATTGGGAGAAGAAGCTGTGGAGCAGCTGCCTGCCTCCAGCCAACAAGGTGCTCCTGGGTGACGTTTGCCACAGCTCCTTGGGTGTAGGCATTAGAGAGTATGAAAGCCGGCCTGATGGTTCTGTGTTTGTGGCTCCACTTGGAAACTTCACAGCATTTCAGCTGCTTGCTCCTGTGTAGGCACAGAACCATAACTTAACTATAATGCTTGACTGTAAGTCTGAGGGGAAATGGGGACAGGAAGGTTGGACAGCATTTTCCACTTGGTGGAGGATGGAGACCAGAAGGAAGGGATGGAAGGGAGTAGAATAAAAGTAAAAAGTGATGAGTTTAGATACATCTTGCTTGAGGTTTTCTATTGTTGAGGGAGCCATACCCACAGCAGTAGCATTTGTACTTTGGGAAGTGGGTGGAAGTAGATCTTCTGGAATGTAATGTGGACTGATTCCTTCTTGAATGGGGGAACATAGATGATTGTGTGGAAAGGCTCTCACTCTCTCTCTCAAATGTACCCACATATGCACACTGTTCTTGTTTTTGCTAACTACAGAAGCTAAACAGAGGGCAGTTGGAAAGAGTTCATCCACTGTTTTAATCCTTGGGTGAGATTGTTAAATGATAGCCATGTTCTGGTTAGCACAAGAGTTTTTTTTCCCCTGGCAGCAAAGGAGGCCAAAGATGGTATTTGAACTTTGGCTCTTCAATTTAAGTCACTAAAAATTTATCGAGTGTGCCAGGTACATGACATGAACATGAGATATGGCATCTAAAGGCTAATTGTTACAGCAGTTTATGTTGGTCTGGATAGACTTCCACTTCTCATATAGATGTCTGTACTTCTCATAAAAGACAAAGATTGCCATTGATGAAAGATATTAGAGATTATCATTTTAAAAGTATTCAGTAAATATTACCCATTCTCTCTGAGAATGTATGGGCATATCAGGATCTTTGGTGGGTATGTTAGTTTCCTATTTGCATTATCTTTAGTTTTGTAGGTTAGAAGTCCAACATGAGTCTCACTGGGCTTAAAATCAAGGTGTCAGCAGGACTGCATTCCTTCTGGAGGCTCTAGGGGAGGTTCTGTTACCTTGTCTTTTCCAGCTCCTAGCGCTTTCTTGCATTCCTTGGTGTGTGGTCCTGCCTTCATCTTCAAAGCCAGCGATAGCAGGTCGAGTCCTTCTCATGAAACCATCTCTCTGTTTTCCTACTTGTATAGTCACCTCTTCCTCTTCCTTTGAGATTATATTAGGCCTACGTGGACAAACCAGGGCAGTGCCTTTAAGATCATCTGATCAGCATCCTTAATTCCATCTACAACCTTAATTCCCCTTTGCCATATAACATAATATATTCACAGATTCCAGGAATTAGGACGTTCAGCATCTTTGGGGAGCCATTATTTTACCCTCCACAGTAGGGGAGACTTTTTCGAAACTTTGTTCATTTCCCCCATCAAGTGAAATTATATGAGGCCCTCCCTCTCACCCTTTGCATAATGAATTGTTAGCTGTGAATACGTGCTGTGTATGTGATTGGTGGGAGGCTTGTCACTCATTACCTTAAAGCCTCACTCTTCATTGTTATAAAACCCCTTCATTGTTATAAACCTTTGATGATTAGTTTTGTAGAATCATAGTGTTGGAAGGAAGCTAGAGATCATGGTAGCCAGCTTGCCCTGCAGGGGCTTACAGACACATTATTACATCTTTTCCAAGTGGCTGTCCCACCTTTGCTGACATGGAATGGCCTGCTTTGGGAGGTCATGTCTTCTTTGAACAGCTCCATTTTTCTGTTAGAAAATTCCTGCTTTATATTGAGGGGAAGTCTCTCTCTCTGTAGGTTTCTGTTGGTTCTTTTTTGTTTTACTCTCTGGGGTCATATTGAATAAATCTAATTTCATACTTGAAGCCCTTGAGATTTTTTTAAAGACAGCTATCATATCCCCCAAGTATTAAAACTAAAAAACCTCAATTTCTTCAATTGGGTCTCATGAAACTATTTTGAGGCTTCTTTCCATCCTGGTCCTTCTCCTGAATATGATACAACATGAAGAAGGGGAGACTGAAGGATGATTTAATAGGAGCCTTTAAATGCCATGGGGATTGTTACACAGAGGAGGCTGGTAAGATCTCTGCCATCACCACGGAAACAAGAAATCACAGGCTTATGTTATGGCTAAAGAGATTTAGGTATCAGGAAACCTGTCTTAACCTTGTGGATTGAGATACTGCAGCGGACTGCCATGGGAAGTTGAGGGATCTTTTGCCCTAGAAATCTACAAGATAAGCCTTTAACCTCAGAAGTCATTTATTTTGTATAAGAGACTTGGCTTTAGTTAAATGTTCTGCTTAAAGAACATTCTTGTCATTGCTTGTCATCCATGCCTGATGTCTGGATTTCCCTCTTGCGTTGGCTCATTGGATGTAAGGCATCATCATGACTGCTGTTAATCACAGGGGGAAGGAATCTGGTTCAGGGCTTTATGAAGGAAGGGAAACAGTGGCGTAGCTCAGGATAATTAATAGCAAGTGGAGTGACAGTTTGATTCCCTGGTAGGGACCTTCACATTGTTGAAGGAAAAAATCACTTTATTCTTTCATAGAGAGAGGCAGCTGTAATTCTGGTTGGATGGAATCCAATTAAAAGGAACTGACATGCAAATTGATGATCAGACAGTGTGAGCATAGAAAAAGTCCAAGAAGAGTTCTGTAAGAAGTGGCAGAGAACAGTGTAAGTAATTTGGCATGGTAATGTGTGTAAGAAAAATGGAAACATATGGGTTGGCTACCTGAACAATTGTAAGTCTGGAATCTCAGCCAGGTGAGAGCAGGAGACTACTTGGTTTGATGCGTTTATAGCTACTGAACTTTTAGACATTTTGGTGTTGAAATATACATTTTAGGAATTATAGCCTTTCACAATACAGTGATTATAAATCAACCCAAATTGGTAGTGGTTAACTAAAATATTCCCGAGAATATATGATGGGAATCCAAGCCTGGCTCTTTGAAAGATCTCATTGTACAGATATACTTCACCTGACCTAATGATGTGTCCTCAAAGATTTGTGTGAAAATTAATAGGATGAAATAGGACAGCTTGCCGTTTATAGTAATGCTATTACGAATCATTTTCTAAAGTGAAATATCCATTTATAACCAAAGTCATGACCAATTTATCCTTTGAGTAAATTCATAAGTCCACGTGTTAGGTTTGCTTAAACAAAGGTACTTTTCTTTGAAATGAAATAATTGTAGAGACACATAGCAGTTAAGCTTTAGAGTAACAGAGGGAAAAATGGGCAGGATTTTTTAAGAAGTCAGTATATTGCTTTTAAGGGAGGAAAATTCTGCTTAAGAAGTCAGATAGCCTCTGCTGTTACAGTGGGAGAAGGAGAAGGATGCCCAGTGTATTGCAGGGAGATTTATTAGGATCTTTTGGGAACTGCAGCAGAAAGGGCTATGAAATTTTTTGAAGAAGGAGGCAGGAAGTAGGACCACAGCATTTATTAGACTTTATTCAGAAGAAAGCCAAAGAAGGTGAAATGGAGTTCACCCTGAGAAAGCTGTGGAAGATTGAGGAGCTAAGACTTAGCAGCAGCAGCAGCAAGAAGAGACCAGGGTGTTGTGGGCAGAGTTTCCACTCAGCAGGAGAGCACCCAGTTGTCACTCTGGTCGGCAGCAAGGGATGTTAACAAAGGAGATTCAGAATGACCAGGGTCCAGTTTTTCTTGGTCCAGGTGTGAATAGTGTGCTTGCTGCATACGGTGTAAGCTCCAGGGGATCTTGCCCCCCTGCAGCCATTCTGCTTGGCTACTCCTACAGCTGTGTACTCCCTGCTGAGGGCTGTCACTTTTACTTTTCACTCTGCCCCAAATGCTCTAACCCTCAGGGGTCCTTCCCTCACTTGATTCAATTTTCTGATAGAAGCTCCCTTTTCAGGGAGACCTTTCCTGATAATCTAAAGCGAGCACTGTTTCTTCCCTTAGCCTGCTTTACTTTTCCTCTCAGCACTCATTTCCGCCTCAAGCATAAGTTTATTTGTTAAATGTTTTTCCCTTTTCTCTCTAGTAGAAGTAAGTTCCATGAGAATTGAGACCCAGTTTGTTTTGCTCACTGTATTCCCAGCACCTAATCCATACAAATTTGTGGAATGGTTTTTTGGGGAGTCTTTGTTATATGAGCTTGGAATGAGAAGGGGACTCAGTTGCTCTCCTATATTACATAATATGTTATATAATTATAATAATTATGATGGGCTCAGCACAGAGTGCTGTGAGCTTTGAGAAATAAGCTGGGGATAGTCATCACAGAATTGGAGACGAGCTGGAGTGGTTTAGAGTTTTGTTTGGTGGTCAAGACAAGGGAAGGGTATTGTAGGCTGACAAAAGAGGGTAAATACCGTTGCAGAGGTTTAGAAATGAGTCTTGTCTTTGGAAGTCCTTCAGTGAGCTCGATGTGGCTGCTAGAGCACAGGTGCATGGTGAGCCTTGACACAGAGGAGTGCGAGGTATGGTTGGGAAGGACATTTTATACATATGTCAAGATCTGATTGGGGAAGTTCTTGAGTTTGGACTTTACCTTTTGGGAAGTGGTGAGCCCAAAACTCTTTAATCAGTATCCAAAAGATACCCTGAAGGAGGGATTGGAAGAGGGAAGGGTGGAGAGGTAGGATGTAGAGCAGGGTTGATGTGATTTTTCCAATCTTGAGAAGCAGGAGAAAGTTTGGGATCCCCACGTTGAAGGACAAGAAAATGAAAAGCAATTTTCTTTGTTAATGGATGCATGATGATATACTGTGTATAGGTAGTGGATAAAGGTTGAAGACTAGTAGCTCTTGTAACTGTTTAGTTTTTCCAATAGGGGTTTAAGCTGTGCCACTGGGACACAAGGAGAGGAGAAGGCCATTTTGGTTCATAGAATAGAAAACTTTAACTGGGAATGCCTTGGCAAATGAATAGGGATTCTTATTCTAGCTCATGTGTTTTAGCAGCTGTGTAGCCTTGGACAATTCATTTACCTGCACTTCTGGTTCCCTTTCAAGGATGGTCAAGGGTGGGCTTTGTTGATATGCTTACATTGTTGTTGTTTTTTTTTTTTTTGGCGGTACACGGGCCTCTCACTGTTGCACGGCATGTGGGATCTTCCCGGACCGGGGCACGAACCCGTGTCCCCTGCATCGGCAGGCGGACTCTCAACCACTGCGCCACCAGGGAAGCCCCGATATGCTTACATTGTTAATGTGCAGAACAAAGTATACAATTTTGGAAATTTTATGAAAATTCCCTTTATAAATATTGGGTAACATTAGGAGTCCTTTCCTTTAATAGAAACAGATATGAAGAGAGTAGAACTTAAATATTCTCATCAACCCCCCAAAACAAACAAACAAACATGGAGAAATAGATCTGAAATTGCTTTTTTCCTGGAATATAGTATTACCAAAGTGTCAGAGCCCCTCACACCCTGAGAAAACATGACCATTGCTAAGAGGTGGCCTGCACAGTTTTTAAAGCAGACAGTAGAGGAACGACTTTTCGCTGCTCATATTCTCCATGTCAAAACACGTTCTGTGTCAGCAGTTGGTGAGAGCTACTGCAGAGCAGTGCAGAAGCAAAAGGAGGATTTGATCATGTTGGATGTACTCCTGCATATTAACCTGCAGGTCACAGCAGTTCTTGTTCCAAAGAGCTGTATACCAGGCAGTTGGACACTTTATCCTGGCATTTACTCCCTTCATCCTTCACAGCATCTCCTGTCGGGTACCCCCTACCCCCGTCACTTCAGCCTTGGTCATTTGCAGTAGTTGAATTGTGGTCTTCTATGTATACAGAATGTCGTATAGGCTACATAGTTCTCTGAGATCTTTTAGGAAATTTGGGAAACTTTACATTTTAGAATGCTTTCTTCACTTTTATTTTGGGCTGTGTTGGGTCTTCATTGCTGCACGAGGGCTTTCTCTGGTTGTGGTGAGCGGGGGCTACTCTTCGTTGTGGTGCATGGGCTTCACATTGCGGTGGCTTCTCGTTGCGGAGCATGGGCTCTAGACATGTGGGCTTCAGTAGTTGTAGCATGTGGGCTCAGTAGTTGTGGCACGCGGGCCCTAGAGCATGTGGGTTTCGGTAGTTGCAGTGTGTGGGCTCAGTAGTTGTGGCGCACAGGCTCTAGGACGCGTGGGCTTCAGTAGTTGTGGCACGCGGGCTCAGTAGTTGTGGCTCGTGGGCTCTAGAGTGCATAGGCTCTATTGTGGCGTACGGGTTTAGTTGCTCTGCAGCATGTGGGATTTTCCCGGACCAGGGATCGAACCCATGTCCCCTGCATTGGCAGGCAGCTTCTTAACCACTGCGCCACCAGGGAAGTCCTTTTTTCACTTTGAGAAGGGGGAAGGAGAGGAATGTTTTATAAGGATTGCTTTGAAATAGGTCCATTTTGAAGAGTTTTAACTTGAACAAAGGACAGAATAGCTTAGTGTCTAATATTAAGTTCCTAGAGTCCTGGAACTAGGTCCCAATTCCAGCTTTTCCAATTATTAGTTATGTGACCATGGGAAAGTCACTTAGTTTCCCCGTCTGTAACATGGGGGATACACACCCTAGTTCACTGGTCTCAATATGAAACAGCTCATTACACTCTAATGGTAGTTTAGTGAAATGGATGAGTAGTCTCAGTTTACCTCCACAGGCAGCTGCAGAAGTCAAGCCAAGCATCCTGGAGTATCTGGGAATCACCCAGAAAGAGGATGGAAGTCTGCAGCACAGTGGTAGGGGATGGATGGGTGGGACCCAAGAGTAAACTACAGAAGCAATTGATCTTAGCAAGCAGGAAGGGGTCTCCAGGGAATTCCTGAGTGTCAGCAAGGGATCTTGGTAATGATGGGGAAAATAAATCACTCAACTGGAGGAGTCAGACCACCTTGGATGTTGCTCCTGAGCTGCCAGCAACATTGTATGTCACATCCTCGTGGGTGAGTCATGTTTCCTTTCTGACCATCAGTTTCTTTGTCTGTAAAATGATTAGATGATTTCTCGACTCCTTTTCTACTCTAGTGATTTCACCACTTCATTGGCTTTCAAGAACTGTGAGAGGCCGGAGTGTCACAGAACAACCTGCCATAGACCTTGGCCTGTGCAAATCTTTAGTTTTGTTTTTTTGTTATTTCAAAGAAGTTTCTGTTCAAAAGGCCATGAAACATTTCATCGTTGGACTTTGAGGGAGTTGTCTCTTTAATCTCTCACGTTTCCTTTTTCCCCCTACAAAGGATATCCATAGGACTGCTGTTGTCTTATGCTCTCTGGATCAGCACTTTTGCAGAGAAATGAAAACATTGCACTTTTAAAGGCACAGAAAGCAAAAACTGTAGCATCAGGATTCAAGGTTACAGGATTGGTTAACTTTCTGGTTTGTTTTGCTGAGCTGAATGAAAAAGATTTGATTGAACGTTACTGCTTATGGATAAATATTAATAACCACAAAAATTCCCCAGTGGTAATTTTTTTCCTTCTTTGCAAAGAATTTCAAATTATGATCTAGGACTGGGATTATTATTGTCAACTGGATATGAATGTGAGAAATGTGGAATAAGAGGATGAAGGACGTGGTTGGAGAGGAGCAGCTCTTGGGGGTGAATGTCCAGAGAGGACATGTGTTCTGCACATGTGTAGCATTATTCTTCTTGTGTTCTTGATGTGTAGCATTATTTTGAACAGTGATTTGTTAGAGTTCAGATATGTAAGTATCTGGCAACTGCCCCAGAGCTTTATAACATTAGTTAACAGAAATAGTAATAGAAAAAAAGTCATCAAAAGTAGAATTTTTCTTTAAGATTTAAGAACTGAAGTGTTTTTAAACTTTGATATTCCGAAGCGAAGAATTTGTTAGCTTGGGTTTGAGAGTACCTAGTAATACCCAAGTAGATCTTTACCACAGACTTAAAATACACTCATATGTAGTGACTTTTTTGGTTTGTTTGTTTTTGTTTTGTTCTCTTTCCCAGCTGACTTTAGGGGAAAGGCAGTGTGGTATTGGTATTATTTGTAAAATCAATAGCAATATATCAAGCACTTGCTGTATACCAGGATTTACCACCATTAAATAAGAGATGGCCCCTGCTGCTCTCACGGAGTCCCTGAGTAAGGTTCAAAAGTTCGAAAAGTAAGCATGATTATCTTGCAAATAGATGACTGTAAGAGTGTGTAGGTATGCTGTTATTTCCAGCAGATTGCCTACCACATAGCCTACATGTGCTGGAGATACTCACTAAGTACTTTGAGAGGATGGAAGAGGGGGCATTTGCAGCTTGGAAAAAGATCAGAGAAACCTTCATGAAGGAGGCGACATGACAATGATGTTTCAGAGGACAGGAAAGAGTATGCCGTGTACACGGGCAGGGTTGACATTCCAGGGAGAGACTAGCATGAGGAGGTACCTGCCTCCTTTTCGAGTCCTGAAAGTAGCAAGTACATTGTTGCTGGAGGTCTGGGTTTGTCTTAAGGGCAGTGGCAAATGAAAGGCAGAGTGCAGGCTCTTTGAGGGCTGTCTGCTAAGATTCAAGGGGAAGATGTGCTGGGGAGTTGTATGCTGGGAATAGTTGGTAGCTCTCCCGGATTTAAGTGTTTCCTGAAATAGATGTACACTGTGATGTAGAAGTACCAGGATCAGATCAGTTAATCAGTATCCGGTTAATGTACATGTACATGCAGAATTTGGGCAGCAAGGTGCAGTATGTAGAGTGTTATATGAAAATACTGGATGCACACAACTACAGTATTAGTTTGCACAAGAAATCATTGTGATGCAGGTTGATGGAGAGCTCAAATGAGGAAGGGGGTTAGGGAGAGATGTCAGATTAGCTTCTCCCCAACCCCGCCTGCAGTGGTTCTCAATTTGGCTACAAATTATAATCACCTGGGTTTCTTAAAAAATTTCTTAGGTACAATTTACCTGTAGTAAAATGCATAAATCTTAAGTGTACAAATCAGTGAATTTTGACAAATACACACACCCACATACCCTTCAAATTAGAGAATATAATTATCACCTGAAAACGTTCTTTAGTCCACTTCTAATCAGTCCCTTCCCACCCCTCCCATAGTCAACCACTGTTAATGGTTCCTATCATCATAACTTAGTTTTGCCTCCTCTTGAGCTTCATAAAAATGGAATCGTATGGTATGTACTTTTGTGTGTCTGGCTTCTTTTGTTAAACGTAGTATTTTTGAGGTTCTATGTTGTTGCAGGAATCAGTTCTTTTATTGCTGAGTAGTCTTCTATTGTGTTAGGTGTACCACTGTTTGTTTAATCATTTCCCTCTTGATGGATATTTGAGTTGTTTCAAATTTTTGACCATTATAAATAAAGCTCTGTTGTGCAAGTGTTGTTTCTGTTGTTGTTATTGTTTTGTGGACACAGGTCTTCATTTCTTTTGCGTAGATTCCTAGAAGTGAAAGTGTTGGGTCATAAGGTATGTAGGTGTATGTTTAACTTTATATGAAACTGCCAAACAGTTTTCCAAAGTGGTTGTACCAGTTTACACTCCCACCAGTATTTCATGAGAGTTCTTGTTATTCCGTATCCTCAAAAAAATTTAGTGTTGTTAGTCTTTTTAATTCTAGCCATTCTAGTGGGTATAAAATGGTAATCTCATTGTGGTTTGATTTTGCATTTTCCTGATGACTTAATGATGTTTAACATGGTCTTCTTTTGTGAGGTGTTTGTTCAAGTCTTTTGACCATTTTAAATTGGGTTGTCTGTTATTGATTTATAGGAGTTCTTTATATAATCTGGTACAAGTCCCATGTCAGATATATGTAATATGAATATTTCTCCTAGTCTGTGGCTAGCCTTTTCAATTTCCTAATGACATCTTTTGATGAGCAGAAAATTTAAATTTTGATTAAGTTTTGCCTATCTTATTTCCCCCTTGTATGTTTTGAGTCTTTTGTTTCCTCTCTAAGAAATCTTGACTTAGCCTAGGTTAAAATATTCTCCCTTGTTTTCTTCTTTACATTTATATGCATTTACATTTTGATTTATGTTCCATCTCAGATTTTTGTGTGTGGTGTGAGGTAAGAGTAAAAGTTCATTTTTTTCCCCTTACATTTATCCAGTTGTTCTAGCATTATTCTTTGGAAACACTTTGTTTTCATCATTGAATATCCTTGGTGACTTTGTTGAAAGTCAATTGCCTTTTTAAGTCTGTTTCTGCTTGTGTCTATTCTAGACTCTTTATTCTGCTCCATTGATGTGTTTGTCTGTCCGTCTCCTGATACCACACTGTCTTGATTACTCTGTAGCTTTATGCTCTAGTAAGTGTTGAAATGAAGTAGTGTGAATCCTCCTACTTGGTTCTCTTTCAAGATTGTTTTGACTATTCTAGGTTCTTTGCTTTTCATATAAAATTTTAGAATCAAATTGTCAAATTCTAAAAAAAACCACGTGGGGGTGCTTTATGAAAAAATCCTGTAGTACCCAAGCCATAGTCCATGCCAGTTAAATCAGAATCTTTTGGAGGTTGAATTCCAAGTATTTGTTAACACTCTCTAGATTATTCCAGATGCAGCAGAGATTGAGTATTAATGTGCCAATGGGATTTTAGTATGGTACCCTAAAAAAGAAATTTGGGAGTAGATTACTGGAGTGGAATGCATGTGTAGGAGTTGAAGTGGGCCCCCAAATGGAAGAGATTGTCAGTGCTTATGGAAAGAGGGAGAGTTTGGGAATGATGGAAGGGTAGTGAGAAACTATGCGGTCTAGGAAAGTTCTCTCTCCTGGGGGACATGCAGTCCCTTTGCTGAAGTGCTGTCTTGTGCAGCTACCATTCCTGATCACTCAGGATTTCCTCACCCGAAGCCAGCCACAAATGTAGCCTAAAACCAGAGGTTTGAAAGCTAAGGAACACTTTGGTTTGGTAAAGCATATAAACACATTATTATTATTATTTTTTTTGCGGTACGCGGGCCTCTCACTGTTGTGGCCTCTCCCGTTGCGGAGCACAGGCTCCGGACGCACGGGCTCAGCGGCCATGGCTCTGCGGCATGTGGGATCTTCCCGGACTGGGGCACAAACCCGTGTCCCCTGCATCGGCAGGCGGACTCTCAACCACTGCGCCACCAGGGAAGCCCAAGCATATAAACACATTATTTTATAGTGTAGCTTTCCCCTGGATTAGGGATATGTTTGTGAAATCTGGATAATAATGAACCGGGTAGGCACTTTTTTTTTTTTTTTTAAGCTTTTGGAAGGTTTTATGTCTTTTTAATTATGTCTTTATGCAAACATTGATTCATCCATTCTTCCCATGGGTCCATAGTTTTGTCAGAAGTGCTGCCTCCCTAAAAAGCTTTAAAGAAAAAAGGGACAAAAAGTTGCAGTCAAATAATGCTGTTCTTTGGGAACATATAAGCTATGTGGCCTGGTAGGTGTTTGCTTGTGGCTTTTTTTTTTTTTTTTTAAACACGTTTTCCTACTTGCAGAGGGAGTTTGGAACTAGTCAGCTGAGTCCCTCTTTCTGAGCTACAAGTTCCCTAAACAGCTGTAGAGAATTAATTTCAGTCAGAGCTAGCAGAGCTTTAATCTCAACTTTCTGCTCAGTGTTATAGAAAATCCTCTCTAGAAAATAACCAGTATCTCTACCTGCTATGGGATGTTAAAAATTTCAGATGAACATTGGATTTTTGAGTGTTTTCCTAGTAGAAACAGCATGGAAAATCCTTTAGTGAGCTAGATTTTACAGTGCACACAGAAAGCAAGGATTGACGATATATTTCTGTGTGTGTGACATGTTGGCTGTACTATCTTCTTGTTTCTAATAGATTTCAAATATGCCATGTCCAACTCCAAACCTCATTTCTCTGTGAGGGGTGAGACATCTTAGGAAGAAAGAGCTTTAATATTATCAAACTTTTAACTCCTTTATAAATATATATGTATTCTCTTCAAAGCAGGTGGGCAAAGGATGGGAGGAAAGCTCCTTTCCTTTTTCTATTTACCCTTACATTTAACAACACACACACACATATATTTCTTTTTTTAATGTTTCTGTAAAGAGGGAAAAACATTCACAGACTCTGCTTTAAGAAATCTTCCTGGGCTTCCCTGGTGGCGCAGTGGTTGAGAGTCCACCTGCTGATGCAGGGGACACGGGTTCCTGCCCCGGTCCGGGAAGATCCCACATGCCGCGGAGTGGCTGGGCCCGTGAGACATGGCTGCTGAGCCTGCACGTCTGGGGCCTGTGCTCCGCGACGGGAGAGGCCATGGCAGTGGGAGGTCCGCGTAACGCAAAAAAAAAAAAAGAAAGAAACCTTCCTCTATCCTGCCTTTTTAATACCTTTATTTATAGGATTTGTCTGTAAGGCAAACGTCACTTTTGTAGTGGTAAAATCCTAACAAATAATTTTCTATTTTGTTTAACGTTTAAAAAGTCATTTCCTATGTTACTATATTGTCTTCTTAATAATTTCATGACTGCGTAATAGTACATCAAGTTGTGCTATTAATTTATGTTCTAATGTTGGACGTTTAAAATAATTTTGTGCTGTTATACCACAAAGAACTTATTTTTACTATGCAGGATTCCCCTCAATTTCTTTGATAGATTCTCTGTTGTAGAATAACAACAGGGTGCCTTTTTGTTTTAAGGGTTTTTTCAGTGTATACTGTCTTTACACTGTGTACTATTTTTATACTGTGTACTGTATAGAGGTGTTTAAAATACCAAATAGCTGTAACCTTTGATTAAATGTGTGTACCATCATTTCTTGGATTTTTCTCAATAGTCAGAGACCACATGGGATCTTTGGAGTTTTTTTTAAATTAACCCCGACTCTATAATCTGTGGACATTAGGGATCTGGATACAGAAAAACCTGCAAGTTGAGGACGTCCATCAGAAATATACAATATGTACACCAGATCTGAGTACTTAGTGAGGACTTTGGGGACTGTATAACAAAAATGACTTCAGAAAACAGAAACACTGGAGGCAGTACATATAGCAGTTTAGAAACATGGGCTTTGACAGAAAGACTTGTTTAACCCAACTGTACCACCTACTTACGTGATCTTGGATAAGTAATTTAACCTCTCTAACCTCAGTTTCCTCAGTTATAAAATGGGGATAATATTGATGAATCATTTAATTAAGTAAGAGAATGTATGTGAAATGCTCGACATGGTGCTTGACCCACAGCAAATGCCAAGTAGATTATAGCTGGTATTACTGCCTTTATCAACAGTTAACATTTATGTAACATTTATGACCTGTGGAGCCCTTTAACTTGCTGTTTCTCATTTGTGAATCTGGGTGCTTTATATAGAATGGATTTTTAAATGTTCCATGGACAAAATTTTTATTTATTGCCTCAAGAGGTCATTTCCTTTCAGGTACCTCTATAGCTGTGTACACTCACTTGGCATTTGTCATGTACCTTCATGCCATTGTCTTCTTATCTAAATTAAACTCTAAAACCCTGTGTGAGTACAAGGGTTGTATCTTATTCAGCTGGGTTGTCCTTGTACGTAGCACTGGGACACAGAGTCCAGACCCTTTGCTATTGGAGTTCTAGCTCTACAATTTATTATTCAAGTGACCTTAGGCAAGTCAGTCTCTGGCTTGCCAAGGCCACCCTTTCCTCATCTGTAAAATAGGTAACAAATGTGAGGATTACTTTAAGTGATGTGTTAAGAAGTGCTTTGCATAGCAAATCGCAATTTTTTTTCCCTGTAACTCACTGTGCCTAGCTCAGTAGTTGGTGCTTAGGAAGTATATGTTCATTGGAGTTGGAGGCTGATATGAAGGCAGTGGACCCAGTTCCTAGCTTCAGTATCAAGATATGTTCATTTAAAAAGTGAAAATTGTTTTTTGGGGGCCAGTCGTTATACAGGGCTCTATGGCAGGCTCATTAATACCCTGGTACCTTGCCTTGAAGTGTTTGCTTCTTGATGTTGTAAAGTTTGGGCATAGTTACACATAGGTTCTCAGAGCAGTTTCAGCGATTTAACTCTACCTTGAGGAAATAAACTTAATATATAATAAGTAAATATGGATTTCAGAGTATGTGGTCTCTGTGGTCAGTCTGGAGAGGTGCATATGAGGATATTCAACAAACACTGGGATGCTGGCTCTGTGGAAGACTCTTGGCTAAATCAGTCTTGTTTCCCATGGAATTTCTTTTCCTGGTTGACCACAGGTGTATTTCTATGTGTCCTGTATGTTCTCGGTTTATATATATATTTTTCCAATTTGATTTTCAGAAATGATGATGCTGAGATTTTGGCTGTGGTCAATTTCAGTAGACAAGACCCAAACACTAGGTATCCATTTCTGTCTTGAATAAAAAGTAAAGTCTTGTTATAGAGAAAAAAAGCAAAAGTATTTAATAAAAGAAAATTCTTTGTTCATTTTGGAAAATGGTACCTTTGTTAATCCCCTAAGAGACAATTTATTATATTCTGACAGTATCATTGAATAGTCCAAGAAAGCATGATGCCTCAATTTAAATTTATTTTTCCTGGCACAGTTTTTGTTCTTAAGATTTGTGCCTGAAGGAAGAGGATGTTGTTTCTCATGGGGAGGGGAAGTGCCTAGTGGGCAGAGAAAGGTGAAAAGTGTTATTTCCTTGAATATAGATTGAGGTTTAGTTTCCACTTAAGGATATTTCTGGGAAGAACAGAGCCAGTTCTACTTAGCAGCTTGGTTTTTGCTAATTACGGAGGGCAGGATATGTTTTCATCTAGTCTGTTCCATCAAGTCCTGTTTATACTTTTGGGATATGGGTAGTTAGCTTTGACTCAGGTGAGGTGCACAGGTGACATGTGTCATTTCTATCCTAAGATGGTAGAGATGACAGGCTGCTTTCAAATAAATAACTTGGGGGCTAGGGCACAGGAACCTTTGGCATTTTCCTCAGATTAGTCAGTGGCTGGCAAATTTGATGAAAGAACAGAGAGGGAACTGTTTTTATTAAGCTGTGATGTAATCTCTACGTGATTAACTCTCTATGGCTTTTTAAAAAATTAATTATTTTTGGCTGCGTTGGGTCTACATTGCTGCGCGCAGGTTTTCTCTGGTTGTGGTGAGTGGGGGCTACTCTTCTTTGCGGTGCACGGGCTTCTCATTGCAGTGGCTTCTCTTGTTGCGGAGCACGGGCTCTAGGCATGCGGGCTTCGGTAGTTGTGGCATGTGAGCTTCAGTAGTTGCAGCACGCAGGCTCAGTAGTTGTGGCACGCAGGTTCTAGAGCACAGGCTCAGTAGTTGTGGCGCATGGGTTTAGTTGCTCTGCAGCATGTGGGATCTTCCTGGACCAGGGCTCGAACCCATGTCCCCTGCATTGGCAGGCAGCTTCTTAACCACTGCGCCATCAGGGAAGCCCCTTTATAGCCTTTTAAGTACAGAAGAAATTTGCATTAGGAATTAATAACCAAGAGTCTTTGAATTTATGAAGTCTCAAAAAGTGATGACCAGTTGTCAATATTTTGGTCATATTTCACAAGTGTCCTCTCAATCCAGTTGGTAGAGAGAGGTTTGAATGTGGTGACCCTAGTGAAACCTTCCTCTGAGAAGGGAGTAGTCAAGTCAAGTCAAGTAGTCAAGGCTACAGTCTGACACTATTTAAAAAATTATTTGAGTAGCAGAAGAGAGCACCCCATTGGGGTGGTTTTTAAAAGTTTTTTAAAAAAGTTTAAAACAATATCCATGACTTTGTTACATTGTGTAAACAGCAAACAGTGTTAAGGATGAGCCTCAGGGATAAACCACCATTAGCATCCCCAGTGTGGTGTATTGTCCTTTTCTCGCCCCAGTCAGCAAAGTGGTCCTAGACTTTGGCACCAGGGAGTCTCTCAACATTCTCGTTGTTAAAACACTTCCTGTGGTTTGTTTATCTTCGTTGGGGTTCCTTAGTAGCAAATCCCAAACCACTCACTTTTTCCCAATAGTATTAATGTTCTAAGAGGGGCTATACGTTATATTAAAGTCAGGGTAGTTCTCCACGGGAATGCTGGTTTTTAAATGAGACTTATTCAGCCTTTTTTTAGCTGGTGTTTCATTACCACCAAGGATTTATAATGCAATAGCTCTGAGGCAAAGCTGGTAAGAATGCCAGCTTTGCTAATATTTAGAGTCATAAAATTCTGGATATTGGACAAGCTCTTAATTACTCTGAATCCGTCTTTGTCTTAATAAAAGTTGGATTGTACCCACTAAAACAAGATGGCTGTGTTTGCATTAATCTCCAAATGTAGGTTAATACCTTTTTAAAAGCTGTCTCTTAGACAAGAGACTTGAAAATTAATTTCCCATTTTCAGCTTAAAATGAAGAGCTTTTCCACACGTGGAGTTTGAAGGGCTGCCATTTTTCTGATGTAGATTCAAGTGCCAATAATAACGCTCAGTTCTCCTCCGTTTTTTTTTTCTTTAAGGTTTAAGTAAAGGGAAAACGTCTCTTCTGGTGTTTGGAGACTTTTTCTTTCTTTTTCTCAAATCTGCTTCAAAGCAAATAGAGTTCTGTTTTCTCCAAGGAGTTTGAATCACTGGGGGTGAGGGGCATGATGAAGAGCTAGATAGTGGGAATCCGATTTTAAGTCATGGCTGGAGAAATCTGGGTTTTACATATCCCACTGTGACCAAGCTAGATATTTTAATTTTTGTTGTTGTTGTTCTGTAATGTCTAAGCACTTGCATATTGGGAGGTTTCCCTGTAATGGTGTATTCTTAACTGACTTCTTCGAGTGCAAGATAGAAAATTCTTTTCCTTTTTTTTTTAAGCCTCCAGAGTACCTACTGCTATGCAACCACTTAGTACCACTAATTCCAGGATTCATTTCAGTGCTACAGATGGTCAGTGAGATTATAAGGGCTCTGAGAAGATTTTTATATAAATTGAGGTCTTCTCGGTTGAGAGTCTCTGTCTGACACACTAATTTTTCTTCCCCACTTCCAATGCAGGAGTCTCCAATGTGCTATATTAACCCGGTTCTACTTTGATTATCAGTGGGGCTTGGGGCAGAGGGAACTAGTGACAGGTTTAAGGAGGAGAAGTAGAAATCAATATACTGTAATCAAATGAGAGGGAACAAGTCATACAAATCCTCCTCTTATTAAAGGTACAGGTGTTAAAAGTACTGCTTTTCTGTATTTCAGTCTCTTCATTTTATAGACATTTTTATATAATAAAATATTTATGTAGTAAATGAGAACCATACACAGCTTATATTAACTATATAGACTTCCAGGCATCTCCCCCCTGGAAATTCTGATTGAGCAGGTCTGGGATAGGACCTAGAAATCTGATTCTTAGGATCAAGCACATGTGATATTCAGACAACTCCATTTCCTCCTCCCAAAGCTCCAGGCTTCCATGGATGATTTGTAGAATACACTTTTCCTCTCTTTTGTCAAGTCTTTGATCCAGTATGATTTTGTGAGGGGATGTCTTAAATAGAACATTCTGCAAAAACTTTTATGTAGGACAATATCACTGCCAAAACAGACACTTCGGTATATAGTTTTTGTATCAATAATGATGGTAAAAGAATAAAGAGGCATCTGAATGGGCAGGTACCCCAAATCTGTCATTGTGAATGATGGAACTGGGGTGTCAGGCCTGAGGACAAAAGGAGGTAACCCCGGTGCTGTCTCCAAACACCTGCAGAGTTATCCTGTGGAGGAGAGCTTGCACTTCTGGTGGCCCCGCCCGGCAGACTTGGGACTAACACGTAGATGCTGAACATAAGAAATAAGTGTAATGGAGGGGACCAGTGGACCTGCAGCCTTCATGAAGTACTGCTTTACCTTCTAATTATTTGTAGCCTGTAGAGCTATGATTTTCCCCCAAAGAAATCTGACTTAGACTGCCAGCTAACAAGAGAAGAATGGAGGTGCTCAAGTGGAAGCAGCCTGAGAGGCATGGGCAAATTAAGCCTCTCTTCCCCCTGAAGCTTGTAGAACACTTCAGTAGAAGCTCGGAGCTCACTGCAGTGTGGTGAGTCCTCTTCAGTGAAGGTGGCTGCGCAGGTGTCCCCCTCTCTGCCCCCACATGGTGTTTGTGAGCTCCGTAAGGTTCGCTGCTGTAGACAGCTGGCATAGGTCAGAGGGCAGGGCTTAGTGAAATGTTGCTTGCATGAAAGCTCTGGAGGAAATTTATATCTCATGTTCAGTGCTGAATGGGAAGATTTCTAAGCTCCTTTCTGACCAAGAAAGTTTATGGTATCTGCTTTGAAGATTAAGCCTCAGATCTCAGCATGAATGACCCAAGGACGTAAGCTCTGTGCGGGCAGGGACTTTGTTTCCTTTAGCGCTGCATTTCTAGTGCTTAGGACAGCACCTGACACTAGTGGGTGCTCAGTGAATATTTGTTGAATACATGAATATAATGAAGAAAGTGAAAATTATCTAAGACGGTACATTGTGACTCTCTGCCCTCCCCTGCCCCCACTCTTGTCCTGGAGAATTCTCATTTAACCACCCATCTGTCTAGTGATCAATGCTCCTTCTTCCCGTTGGCCATCCATCCTCACTCCATGGCTCTCATCTCCCCCTTCCCAAAACATGTTTGGCAAAGGGGAATAAGGAGACCAAGGAAACTGTGGAAAACAAAGTCTTGTCAGAAAGAGAGTGAATTTCCCTAGGCACATGAATTGGGAAGCCTGTTGGCTGATGATTTGATTTGGGTATTTCCTGTGATTTTCAGTTGTTGTGGTATGTTCCTGTTTGCAGAGAGAAGAGAGAATTTGTTGTAGGTTTATGGCCTAGATTAATTGGGGTATTTTGTGAAGCTTCTGAAGTGTTATCACTTCATCTTTATCCTTGCCTGCTATTGCGCATGAAAAGCATTTGAATTATTTTAGAGAGGATGTAAATTTGCTTGTGTTATCCAGTGTCAGCTTAAAGCTGATTAGCATTTTGCATCACCTTTGCAGCTTATAAATCATCCACTTCCCTTCTCAGTGAGCAGGCCGTTAAGTCAGCAAGGAAGCACCTGGGGTGGGCCCAACCACCTCTTGTCCTGTGATTTAGAGAACACTCTAGACTTTTTGTGGGTCCCTCTGTGGCCTGGTCTCTGGTAAGGCTTTTCCTACATGGGAAATGAGTAAAAACTTTGGATGGACTTTTCCCAGGGAGGTTCTGAGGGTTCATCTGGACAGGAGAGATCCACACAGTTACAGTTCATTAGCCTGGTCCAGCCACAAGTATGGTTCTTTGACAAATCTATTTGGTGTTTAAAAATTCGGAGGCAGTTGCCAACGTTTAAAAATCAGGAAATTTCATATAAAAATCCAGATTTGCGGTTATTCTTGGAAAATCTGAGGGTCTGGCAGACGCTGAGTTCCAGTTGGTGCTGAGAGCAGGTATGCACCAGAGAAGGTTAGCTATCCTCAGTTTTTGTATGGGCTGAGCCAGCTTTACTCAAGGCCCTATGTTATAGATACGTGAATTTGTGACACCTGCTATAATGTATTTTTTTAATAATACCAATTTTAACTTGGTTGACTAACAGTTAGAGGCCAACATTTGTTGAGCTGTTACCAAGTATTAATACCAGGTACTGTGCTAAGTGTTTATGTATATATGTTTATTTATGTAGTCCTCACAATTATTCTACTTTTATACATGAAGAAATTAAGGCAGAGAGAGGTTAAATAACTTGTTCAAAGTCACACAGCTTGTTCAGGGTCACCTGTCTCCCAACACTGGCCTGCTCCTCAAACCCATGTCCTTTGAGGAACAGTGGGTATCAGTTGAGAAGCTGGTGACAGTGACACACTCCCTGAATCCCCAACCTGCACCTGGGAGAAGGAGCCTGCTCTGCTCCAGGCATAACATAATTACAGGGGAGTATTTGAAAGGCAGCCCCTTATACAGTCCTACTGATTTCTTTCAGCCTCTTGTTTTCATCATCCATCCTGTTGTTCTAGGGTGCTTGTTTGTCATGTACCAAAGCCCTGTTATAGTGAACCCAAACAAGTCATTGACATTTAAAATTAAATTGCATCAGGTATTGTCAATAGCTACACTGCTCATCGACAGTGCATTGCTAATTACATTGAGAGAATATACTAACTGGGTATATTATGCCAAATCAAATTGGAAACATTGGCTCTCTACCAGCAAATTCATTTTGACGTACAGAAAGTTTGGGAATTCACAGATCTCTCACCAGTCTCAAAATACTGGGTTTATGGAAGCTCTTTAATGGTTTTTTGCTAAAGTTTTCTTGCAGCAAAGGGGAATTCTGATCTCTCCACTGCTAAGCTGGGGTGGGGGTGGGGGGAAGCTGTGCCTTTGAAAGGGAGAGATCTACAGACTTGGGATGGGGTACATTTCAGTGCAGGGGGGTGGGGGCTTAGCTGTTGGGTTCCTTATCTGTATATCTAAGCCACATACTTAGATCCGGCTTTTTTTTCTTCTTCCTCCTCTTCCCCTTTTTCGTTCCTTTCTCCATCCTTCTCCTACCCTCTCCTCTATATGTGGAGAGGGAGGGAGGGAGAGTGCGCGCGCGCGCGCACACACACACACACACACACACACACACACACACACACACACACACACACACACACACACCAACTCTAGGCACTGTTCCTAGTGCTTGATGTTATTTAATTCATTTGATTCCCACCATAACCGTGTGGGACTGATACGCTACAGATAAAGAAACTGAGGCAGAGAGAGTGTAAAACATTTGTTCAAAGTCACATGGTTAGTCTACTCTTCCTAGAGCGCAAAAGTAGGCTGCCCTGAGGCCAGTGGTTCCACCTCCTGGCTCATGTTGCTTGTGCTCTGAGGGTAAACATTTAAGCCTATGTGTCTCTGGACCTAGGAGTTCCTCTGGGGGCCTTGCAAGTAGCAGTTTAGTTGGCAGGGCAAATTAAGTATGCGGGGTATGCTGTGCTGAACCCAGGGAAGGAGGGAGGGAATCTAGTCTTTGCTTGTGTTATACATGCTTATTGGTTTGTGGCAGGAGTGATTGACGCCAGAATCAAAATGACGTAAAGCAGCTTCCCTCAAGAAGCACTACTCTAACGGTTTTTTCCCTCTTTGTTGCCCCAGGTCCCTTGTGAATAGGATTTAGCTGTGATTCAGCTGCTGCTGTTCTTTTGGTAATCAGTGTGGAGGAGGGAGATGAGGGCTGCTATTAATGGCTTCTTATTTCACATTCTCCTAATCAGATATCCCGCAGTTATTAATGTGCATGCAGGATGCTCTCTGGTGTCCCTGGATGGTTTTGTTAGGTGTACTGGACTGTTAAGCTTTCTAAGATGGAATGTTTTATTAGGTTCTGGCCTGGGGGTTGGATGGCTGGAGGTTTTTAAAAAAATGCACTAAGAGAAAGGAATATGGTGTAAAACCAAGCTTATGATCTTGGCGAGGGAGGGGAACGGTACCATGCAGGGTATGTGGTTGGGTGGGACAGCAGTTCAGCAACATCACCTCCCTCTCCTATAGCCCTGAAAACCTTACCTTGGTAATACCCTTCAGATATTAAAAGTGAAATAACTGAGAACTATTTACTAGGCAGCTAAATGCAAATTCTCTCCCCCATTAGTTTTAATTAGGATGAAATCATACATTTAAGTAACCACTTCTTCTAATAACGGAACTTCTTATTCACTCTGAACCCAGGCGAATGCCTCTTTCTGTATGAACGGCCCACCTCTGAGTCATTTCACACCTGCCTGTTGACACAGCCAGGTTCCTAATGTGGGTGCACAGATCTGGGATTTCAGAGCGTGACTGGTACGGAGAATCTTGGGTATACAGCTTTCTGCACTCTACCTTGGGGATAGACAGGATAGTCCAACCAGAGAATAAAGAGTTTGCAAGTTCAAAACAAAACAACCACCTAAACCAGATTCTACTTGGTTTCTATCTTACTATTTCTTTAAGTGTTTAAAGGGGTGCATTTAAAAAAATCCTCCACCCATTTGTTCCATTTAAACAAATGTTATTAAGAACAGTAATAAGCAGTTGAATTGAAAGAATTAGATCTTTGAGGCTTTTACTATCAGATTTGTTCTAATTCTTTAGTTTTTCCTTGATGGTAGTGTATGTGGTCTGTTTTGAGAGAGTGTGGAGATGTGATGATGTGTAGAATGGTGGCTGTAGTGTGTGCATGTGTGTGTGTGTGGGGGTGGTTGGGGGAGGGTTGAATCTTCTGTTTGGAGGATCAGAAATAAATAAGCAGCTTGGCTTCAACCCCTCAGTGGCATAACCAGCTCATGAATGAGAGGACTGCTAAACTCCCAGTTGTCTTCCTGGCTTGGAAGACTTAATAAAGTCTGACTACCTTTCATGGGCCAGTGATAGGAGAAAATCAACAGAAGACATGTAGTTTATAGCAACCTGAAATGTGCCAGAGACATGACTAGCTGCCTTTTTGGCCCTGGGGAGGTGTGGCTGGCCCTGCTTGCATCCTCCAGGAATGGGAATTGTGCCAGACACCAGCTAGACAAGACCAGCTGCTTCTTCGATGTTTTGTGGACATGATTGGCTGTAGCTTTTTTTTTTTTTTTTTTTTTTTTTTTTTGCGGTACGCAGGCCTCTCACTGTTGTGGCCTCTCCCATTGCGGAGCACAGGCTCCGGACGTGCAGGCTCAGCAGCCATGGCTCATGGGCCCAGCTGCTCTGCGGCATGTGGGATCTTCCCAGACCAGGGCACGAACCCATGTCCCCTGCATCGGCAGGCGGACTCTCAACCACTGCACCACCAGGGAAGCCCTGGCTGTAGCTTTTGATCAGGACATTGTTCCTAATGAAGTCTGACCGGCATCATTTAGACAGGAATGAATGACAGCTGATGTGCAGGATTTTCCTTGATTGGCAGCAATTGGAACTAGTAACCAGAGGAGGTGGGGGGGAGAGAAACCAGCTCTGATTGACAAGAGCTTATCTTTATTTAATCTACTTCCAAAGCCCTGCAGTTGAAATATTAGGCAATTGAAAGAAAGGAAGATACAACTGTGAAACATAATTAAAGATTCTTGACATACTTTAAAATGTGTTCAATAGGAGAGCTATGAAGAGAGTCCAGGTGTGAGGTTAGCGCTGCTCCTGTGATGTGAGAAAGAGAGGGCTTTCACATAGGGATTGTTAATTTTTATCCAAAATTAAAAATAGTGGTGGGCTTTGAATAGTTCTAGCTGTAAAAAATTCTGGTTCTATTTACCATTCCTTTGACTTGCCAACCTGCTTGGAAAAGTTTCCTGTGCAGAGGCCAAAAATGGGTACAGTATTAAGGGTGGTCACTTCTCATCAAGTTGTTCCACTGAGGACTTGAATCTTTAATGTTCACGTTTTTTTGTTTTTTTGGTTTTTTTGCGGTACGCAGGCCTCTCACTGTTGTGGCCTCTCCCGTTGCGGAGCACAGGCTCCGGACGCGCAGGCTCAGCGGCCATGGCTCACGGGCCTAGCCACTCCGCGGCATGTGGGATCTTCCCGGACCGGGGCACGAACCCGCGTCCCCTGCACCGTTAGGCAGCCTCTCAGCTACTGCGCCACCAGGGAAGCCCCTGTTCATGTGTTTTGAGAAAAGATGACAAGCAAGAATCTTAGGCTTGTTTTCTGAGGACTTGTGTGATTCTCTGAGAGCTAATTGCATGTAATGTGCTGGTAATGTTTTACAAGTGGGTTGGGAGCTTGGCATCCTGGTTCAAATCCTGACACCACCATTTCCCCTTTGTATTACTCCATTTCACCATCCTCTCCTATTTGGTTTTTTAGACTATTTGGTTTTTAAGATATACATTTGTACTCTTTTAGTAGCTCCCCTTGAAGTGAAACCACATATACTCTAAATTTAAAGTTCATCTGTACCTTAATCCCTTTGGCCAGTGCGGGTGAACAACCTTTAAGTCTGATCGCCTTCCTCCCTGCAACTAAGTCTGATATTTTAGTTTTACCGTTTTTTGTTTTTTGTTTTTTTTTTTTTTTTTTGGTTT
>NW_006793978.1:172801-202241 GCF_000442215.2 Lipotes vexillifer
TTATGGCCTCTCCCGTTGCAGAGCACAGGCTCTGGATGCGCAGGCTCAGTGGCCATGGCTCACGGGCCTAGCCGCTCCGTGGCATGTGGGATCTTCCCAGACCGGGGCATGAACCCGTGTCCCCTGCATCAGCAGGTGGACTCTCAACCACTGTGCCACCAGGGAAGCCCAGTTTTACCTTTTTTTAAACACTCAAATTAGATGTTATTATCCTTTTTACAGATGGTGTTTTAGATTTACCTGTATGGCTACCAATTTCTTTGTTCACAATTTCTTTAATTTCCTTTAGTGAGTGTCTACTAGTAGTAAATGGTCTTTTTTAGTTATCTAGGATGTCTTTATTTTGCCCTATATTTCAAGGGGAACTTTGTCTGGGTACATGATTCTAGGTGGAAAGTTGTTTTTTTCTTTCTACCTTGTAGGACTGTTGTGAAGATTACCTGAATTCATATCTGAGGCCCCCAGCACCGTGCCTGGCATGTTTGCTTGTTAAATAACAGTGGCTATTACATTCTCAGAAAAATATTGGAACAAATTTGAGACAATTTAGGTTTAGTGGGAATGTCCATACTTTTATGCTTTTTTTCCCTGTCATTTCCTTAAAACTTTGATTTCACTAAGATTTGGATGGGAGTGGATTTAATAAGCAACATTACTAGCTTAGAAGATAGACAGAGTTTGATTCAACTGTGGTTTCTGTCACTGGCTAGTTGTATGTACCCTTTGCAGGTTATCTTACCTAAGACTTGTCTTTTTTTGCATATAAAATGCTTATCATAATACTCTTTCTCAGGGTCACTATGAAAATTGCATGAGAATACATTTAAAACTCTTAGTGAAGCCTCACATAGTAGGGAGTTATGTTTATTACTGGTTTCTTGTGAACCACTTTTATGATTTTTACGTACAGATGTTATCAACTTTTCTTTTTCCGCCCTGCCCCTGTTTTCATTTCCTATTCCCCAAATCCCTGAGAAGAAGGAGTGTCTTCTGCGCAACTGACTTTCTATTCTGCTGACTAGGAAGGCCTTCTGCAGACTGATGGCTCTGGCTTGGAGGCAGCACTTTTATACTTATTTGTTCTTAGGTGGGAAAATAGCTTTCCAGGCTTAGTATCTATACTTTGCTACCTGTAAGACTTTCTTTCACTTATCCAAAAATTGTATGCTGTAGTTTTACTTGTGGCTTCGAACAAATTACTTAACCACTCAGTGCCTCCGTTTCCTCATCTGTAATATGGAAATAATAATAATTCCTTTCCCATAGGATTGTTGTGAGGACTAGATGAATTGATACATGTAAAGATCTTAACTGTCTGGAGCAAAGGAAGTGCCAATACTTTAGCTTTCATCATTGTCATTGTTAATAGCCAGGACTGCCTTCTGTGCCGTACCGTTGGCTTTTGGATAAAAAAATTGTGTGTCTGCTATAGCTTTGTCCTTTACCTGTTTAATACCCAGTTCATGTGTATTAGCTTCCATATAACACTTATCTCATTTGTTCCTTAATAACATTGTCATAGGTTAGGTAGGACGTGTTTTTTTTCAACTTTATTTTCACATACAGTAAAATGCACCCATTTTAAGTATGCAGTGCTGTGAGTTTAGAATTGAATCACTACCATAATCAAGACATAAAACATTTCTATTGCACCCCAAATTCCCCTCTTTCCCACTTAACCTTCCATTGTTACACCTGGGTCCAGGCAACCACTGATCTGCTTTCTGTCATCATAGATTAAGGTTCACTTTGGTTTTTATATCAACGGAGTTATATTTTTTGTATTCTCATAGCTGGCTTCTTTCACCCATGGTAATTATTTTTGAGGTTGATCCCGTTGTTAGTGTGGTCCAGTCCTTTGTATTGTTGTGTGGTGTCCCATTGTGTGCGTGCGCTGTAGCGTTCTTAGCCATTCTCCTGCTGATGGACTTCTGGGTTGTATCCATTTTGAGGCTATTAGGAATAAAGCTGCTGTGAACATTTATGTACAGTTCTTTCTGTAGATACGTTTTCATCTCTCTGGAGTAAATATTTAGGAGTAGCGTTTACTGATATGAAGGGCCTAGAGGTCACACAACCAGAAAGGCATCCATTCCATTGGACCAGTGATTTTCACACTTGTAGAGCACCAGGACTCTTTCACATGAAATACTGCTCAAAATACCCGTTAAAAAATCAGACTACAGTGATGTAGACAGGTTCCTCGGAAAGTTCAGATAGTCCTTTTTTGGCTGTTAACCTGCTAAGCACCCACGCTCTTCTCGTTGAACCCCTTTGCAAAGTGCTGTACCACTTTGGCTACTTCTTGAGAGCAGAGTCTGGGGCCCCTTGAGGTCCAGTCCTTAAACATCTCTTCTTCTCTTTGTAGTCCCATCACCTTAGTTGTTTCAGAACCAGTCACTGAGCACTTTACCTCTGCATTTTGGTGCTCTAGAAGCAAGAAACTCTCACTTTTTACAAATACAAAACAAACCAAAAAACCCCATGCATACACAGTGCATAAGTTAGGCTGTACAACTGGTGAGATTAGAAACATTACCACTTTCCATTGCTGTCAGTAAGTGCTGGCTATGTATCTCCTTGATTCAAAGGGCTCTTCAGGGAATGTAGGGTCAGATAGGTCCATTCAAGCTTTTAGGCTGTTTACCTTTGTCACCCGGTACTATTTACAGATGGAGCAGATGCCAGTATGTTCCATTGCCTTATTCTGAAGCAGTGAAGTCTCATCTTATGTTATCAGAGCCCGGGTTATGAAATTTGAAATGCACTTTTCCTCCCTTGCACTGTTACAACTGCATCAAAGCATTTTAATCAACCTGCTTTCATTGAAGTGTACAATTTTTCTTCTCATTACATCTGCAAGCTCTCAAGTTTACAGACACGATCTCCTTGGCTAGACTAATATTACTTGGTCATTCTTGCATGCAAATTTAAAATTTAATATCTTGCTGCAGGTCTGTTGAGTTTTATGCAAATTCCAATATAGATTATATTTTGGAGCTGTAAATTAGAAATTACATTCGGGGGGGAAGTAATATATGTGTGGGCTTAGAAAAAGTAACCTCGCAGTTTGCGTGGTGCATGGCATTTCTTCTGAAGGAATGGGATTTTGAGTATTCTGTGTGGGTTTAGAAGTTGTGTTGTCCAATTGTGTTACTGGTAATAAAAAGATAAAAACAATGCCAGTACTTGCATCAACATATTTTTTAATTTCAATTTTTATTAATTTTTTTACCTTTTTATTTTATACCAAAGTATAGCTGATTAGCAGCGTGATAGTTTCAGGTGCACAGCAAAGGAACTCAGCCATACACATACATGTATCCATTCTCCCCCAAATTTCCCTCCCATCCAGGCTGCCGTGTAACATTGAGCAGAGTTCCCTGTGCTATACAGTAGGTCCTTGTTAGCTATCCATTTTAAATATAGCAATGTGTACATGTCCATCCCAAACTCCCTAACTATCCCTTCCCCCATCCCCCATCCCCCCCCCGCACCCGTAACTATAAGTTCGTTTTCTAAGTCTGTGAGTCTGTTTCTGTTTTGTAAATAAATTCATTTGTATCATTTCTTTTCAGATTCTGCATATAAGGGATATATATACCATATTTCCCTTTCTCTGACATACTTCACTCAGTATGACAATCTCTAAGTCCATCCATGTTGCGTCAACGTTTTTTAAAATGACATTTGGCTATTTGGGATAGCCATTTGGGATTAACTGGGTTCTCCCACTTATTTGTTGATTGAACATATGGTTGTGGATGCATACTAGGTACCTGGTTTTCCTCTTGGCTTTGATGATACATCAACAAACAAAACAGTGTGTGCCCTTATGAAAGTTACCTTCTACTTGGGAGAAACAAGTCACAAGCAGATAAGTAAATATTTGTTATATCTGATGGTGATACATTCTGTGGAGAAAAATAATGCAGGGTTTGGGAATAAGTGAGTGCTGGGAGCGGGTGTGGGGTCAGGGAAGACCCCCTAAAGTGACGTTAATGCAAAGACTTGATGAGGAAAGGAAGTGAGCTGTGTGATTTTTCTTAGGAGAATGACAGGGAGACTGCTAAGTACAAGTGTCTCAAGTGAGTACTTCCTGCCGTGTTTGAGGAGCAAGGATGCAGTTGTGGTTGGAGCAGAGTGGGAGGTAGAAGTGGAACAGAGAGAGAGAGAGAGAGAGACAGGAGGAGAATCCAGGGAGCGGTTGGCAGCAGAATGGGGCGTGGTGGTGTCATGGATCATATAGGGCCTTGTAAGTACTGTGAGGACTCTGGCTTTTGCTGAGTGAGATGGAGAGTTGTACTGGGAAGTATTAAGTAGGCGGTGACTACTGTGTTGAGAATGGAGTTTATGGAGGCAAACACAAACCTTCAGATGATGGAGATGGGACACCAACTTCAGCCATTGCAAGTCTGTACCTTCGGAGCTGACTTCAGAGGGCTGGTGGCCAAAAAGAAGCTAGGATTGGATAGAAGAACCTGGCATTGTTGGCATTTTTGTGTTTGAGCATCCTCAAGATTCTTTGCCTGTGGCAGAAGCCTAAGTAAGCATCTATACTGTTGGTGCCAAGCAACCTGTGTTTTGACAAGTCCTTCAGGTGACTGTGATGCACTTGTTAAAACACAGAATGCTGGGTTCCTCCCCACCCCCAGAGTTTCTGATTCAGGAGGATGAGGTGGGGCCCAAGAATTTGCATTCTTTATACCTTCTTGTTCCTAAGTGATGCCAGTGCTGCTAGATCAAGGACCACACTTTGAGATCCATTGCTCTAATGAATAGGAATTGATAAATTATCTGCAAAGTTAACTTTCTGCACTGCACTTCTGCCTTGAAAAATAACGGGTTGAAGCCTTCGCTCTGAGCCAAACTGCCTGGGTTTGAATCCCAGCGTGTTATTGTATTGTGACCTTGGACAGGGCATTTAGAATGGTTTCTTGCACATAGTAAGTTCTCAGTGAAGGCTGGATATTATAATATGGCATATAAGTATAAAATGATGTGGTGGAAACGAAACATGAATGATTTGCCAAATGTAAGCTCTGGAGTAAGCATTATAAACACTATCTTGTTTTGTTTTCAGGATGAACTGCAATGTACAGTCATCCCTTGATATCCACGGGGGATTGTTTCCACGTCCCCCCTCAGATACCAAAATCCACGAGTCCTCAAGTCCCTTTTATAAAATGCCATAGTATAGTCGACCATTTGTATCTGTGGATTCTGCATTTGTGTATACTGAGGGCCACCTGTATTAATACTTCTGTTTTATACACACAGAAGTGACTTACTCATAATCGTGCAACTAGTAAGTAGCAAAGATGGGTTTCAAATTCAGGTGTCTCTGGCTTCATAGCCTGAGAGTTACCACTGTGTGTCACTGATTGGCTCTCACACAGACTCAGGTTCAAATCTGAGGCCCCCCCATTTAATATATGTGTGTGTGTGAGAGAGAGACAGACAGGCACAGAGAGATTTAGATAGAAAGAGAGAAAGCGAGAGATAGTATTTGCGTTAATTTTCTAGATCTCTGTTAGGCCACATTTTCCTAACGTAAAATTGGGATAAAGCATGGAGACTTAACAGGGTTTCTGTACTAAGTAGAGTATAGATGGATTATCATTGCTAGTTATTTTCTTTTCTAATTAAACTTCAGAGCCAAATCCAATCTAGATAGAATGTATTTCTCAGATTTTTCTTTATAGTTCCTTATAAGAATGGGTTTTTCCTAATATGAACTTTGAATTTTTGAATTTTGTGGACAGGAGTCTTGTCATCAAGATCTCAGCTTGGGAGGAAGAGATCATGTTCCCTTTAAAAACATCCTTCTCTTCTTGGGGTTCTAGTGTCGTCATCTCAGGAAGTTCACACACTGTTAGGAATAAAGCTTTCCCAGATAAGGCATCTGTGTAGAAGAATTAAGTAGGTGGGAAAGTAGGTGTGTGGGGAGACCACATGTCTAATTTTTAAAAGAGCTAGTGTCTCATGGTGGTTTGCAGAAATTAAAAGTATTACATAAAAGTGGCATATAACAGTAATCGTTACTGTCATAAAATCCCAGTTCATGGATCAGTTGTATGAAACCTGGTCATAAACTTGCAAAAGCCATTGATTGACAACTAGCTGTCACAAAGCTCTGAACTTTACTTCTTTCTGTTGTAGCAGTAACTGGTGAAGCCCTTGGTCCCTAGGGATTGAAAGAGAAAATTTATATTCAGAAGATACATAGACAATTATAAGGAGCTCTTATTGACTGCAGGGGAAAGAGAAACGGATAGCTATTAAAATGAAAGTATGGCATTTGGGCCAAACAGGCAGCCCCATCTGTCCTGAGAGCCCCCAAGGCTAGCACTGGACATAGAGTGAGTCAGGTTCTTAGAGAAAATTGTGTTGTTGAAAACAGGGGTCCCCAAGCCCCAGGCCTCGGACTGCTACCGGTCCACAGCCTGTTAGGAGCTGGGCTGCAGAACAGGAGGTGAGCGGCGGGCGAGCGGGTGAAGCTTCCTCTGCCGCTCCCCGTCTCTTGCATTACCACCCCCCGGACCATCAACCCCCGCCCCCGCCCCATGGAAAAACTGTCTCCCATGAAACCGGTCACTGGTGCCCAGAAGTTTGGGGGCCACTGGTCAAAAAGAACAAGCTTGGTCTTGGTATCTTTTTTTGTTTGTTTTTGTGGTACGCGGGCCTCTCACTGGTGTGGCCTCTCCCGTTGCAGAGCACAGGCTCCGGACACGCAGGCTCAGCAGCCATGGCTCACGGGCCCAGCCGCTCCGTGGCATGTGGGATCTTCCCGGACCGGGGCACGAACCCGTGTCCCCTGCATCGGCAGGCGGACTCTCAACCACTGCGCCACCAGGGAAGCCCCATCACCACAGTTTTAGAACATTTTCATCACCTCAGAGAGAAACCTGCATCCTTTAGCTGTCACTGCCCTATTCCTTCATCCTTTCCCTGCCTATTTCTTACAGGCTCCATCTTCCTTCTTTTCTTTTTTTTCAGTTGTGGACTATGCCAGTTTGCCTGTTGCTGGATCATGGGATTGAAATTCTCTGAATTTTTCTGCAAATAATCAGTTTAGCTTTTCCCCCTCTAAAGTATTTGTTTCTCTGGGTGTTGAAGCAGCTGCTGCAACCAACGCAAGGGCTCACCATTTTGCACTGTGTGGCCGTTCATATGGCAGCTTTATTCAAAACTGCTCCTGTGCTGCTTAAGTTATTTGTCTTATACAAAAACAGTTCTCCCTGGCTTGTGGCTTCTCTGCTGCCATGTTGACAAATGTTGCTTCTAGTGAAATACACAAAAATAAATAACAGCAAGGGAGAAGGGAGCATAGAGCTAAGTGAATTCATTTTGCTTCTTGAGTGCCATTCTCATTTGTTTTAAAAACCACACTGGCATTGCAGCCTGGAAAGGAGGAGGCAGAGGGAACCGCAGGAAAAGAATGGGCCACATCTGATTTTCTTTTTAAATAAATTTATCTGTCTATCTATTTATTTATTTATGGCTGTGTTGGGTCTTCGTTCTGGTGTGCGGGCTTCTCATTTCAGTGGCTTCTCTCATTGCGGAGCATGGGCTCTAGGCACACGGGCTTCATTCAGTACTTGCAGTACGTGGGCTCAGTAGTTGTGGCTTGCAGGCTCTAGAGCTCAGGATCAGTAGTTGTGGTGCATGGGCTTAGGTGCTGTGCAGCATGTGGGATCTTCCCAGACCAGGGATCGAACCCGTGTCCCCTGCATTGGGAGGTGGATTTTTTTTTTTTTTTTTTTTTTTTTATGGTACGCGGGCCTCTCACTGTGGCGGCCTCTCCTGTTGCGGAGCACAGGCTCCGGACGCGCAGGCTCAGTGGCCATGGCTCACGGGGCCAGCCGCTCCCCGGCATGTGGGATCTTCCCGGACCGGGGCACGGACCCGTGTCCCCTGCCTTGGGAGGTGGATTTTTTTTTTTTTTTATGGTACGCGGGCCTCTCACTGTGGCGGCCTCTCCTGTTGCGGAGCACAGGCTCCGGACGCGCAGGCTCAGTGGCCATGGCTCACGGGGCCAGCCGCTCCCCGGCATGTGGGATCTTCCCGGACCGGGGCACGGACCCGGGTCCCCTGCATCGGCAGGCGGACTCTCAACCACTGCGCCACCAGGGAAGCCCTTAGGGAGGCGGATTCTTAACCACTGCGCACCAGGGAAGTCCTATATCTGATTCTTTGAAGGGACTGGTTGAACAGGCAAGTTGAGGGGTATCTGGAATGTAGGGCCCGGGGATAAGGAGGAGTTTACCTTCTTAAGGTAATCAGAATACCTTGCAGATATTCAGATCGTGACAGTAACCCCCATTTGGGTAGTCTTCAGAGTGCATTTAGTGCATTCAGTTGTTTTCTCATTCTGTTTACAATGAGCCTCACATTTAAGACTTGCTGACTCAGTAGTGAATGATTGTAGTTAGTTTGTGTGTGATGGTGTGGTAGGGTGTGTGGGCAACTGGGAAGATCGAAGGTGTGAGGCTGTTGGAGTTCTCAGTGTTCAGACTGAAGGTCTGACCTAAGTGAGGAGACAGGGGATGCTAACAAGTATTGATTGCCTGTTATGAGCCAGGTGTTTCCACAAGCATCATCTCATCGAATAGTCCACAAAGATTGGTGGTCTTATCTCCATTTTATAGATTAGGGAGAACAGAGTTTTATGGAATTAAGGTACTTATTTGTCAGCGGTCACCCAGAAACTAGGGAGTGAAATAGATGGAAACTCATTGCTTCCAGTCTTCAGAACCTGTTCCTGTTCCATTGTAATAATAAGCAGTAAAAGGTGTGGAAGGAAAAAAATGGGAGGGGCATTGGAAAATTAGAAGCAGGGATAATAATAGCAAGTGGTGCAGACCAAAATGTTTTGTTTAGAAAAATAAGTCGCACATCTTTTTTGAGAGTTTTTAATTAAGTAAAAATCACCAAAATAAAGTAATTTTCAAGTGCACATGAAGCTTTCTTTGAGGTGGGTAGGGTAAAAATGATCACTTGACCAACTATGATTGACTAGAAAAAACATTTCCCTGAACTTTCATAAATTGTCTTAGTAAGCATATTGGTGAGGCAGTGGCTGATAAATAATAGCCTAATTGGTCACGTAAGGTGTGGGAGGTTTGCTTAGCCAAAAGTCAGCTTTCACTCTGGGTCTTGCAGATTGATTCCTGCCCATGTGTTAAGTGACTTTCAATGCTGTTTATCTCCTAAATACTCTGTTATTTTTGTTGTTGGTGGTGGTCTATTTCTGATAAGGGCTGCCTCTGGAGAGGAGACATGGAGAAACAAGAGTGGTGTGGAAAGACTTACTTTTCCTTATATTCTGTGTACCTTTTGAATTTTTTTTTCCATGTATTGTTCTGTATGATAGGAGGGTGGGGAAGGGTGTATAGTCAGGCAGAAGGAAAGAAGTTGGGTGAAAGGAATGGAGTATTAGTCCAGGTCTTTACTCATTAGTGGTTGAACCTGAAGGCTTTTTTCTCAACATATAAACTTCTTCAGCCACATAGAAATTGACATAAAACAGGTGCTTGCATAGTGCCAGGTACTGTCAGGAGGAAGGAAGTGCAGTATAGTGTTCAGGATTACAAGAGTCAGAAACCCAGACGTCCTAGGTTTGAACACTGTCTCTGGCACTTAGTGACTGGTTGTGACCTTGGACCTTGCTTAACCTTTCTGTGTCTTGGGTTCTTTGTTTTTAAAATGGTGATTATAATAATATTTCTTTCATGGAGTTGCAAGGATTAAATGTCTTAATCCACATAAAGTTTTTATAACAGTGCCCAGCACTCAGTACTCATTGGAAATTAAATGACTGTGATCATCACAGGTGCTGATTTGCCTCATTACTTCTCTGCCCCTCTTTTCATTTTATGTCCAAATTCCCCCTACTCAATTGCTCAAACAGTGCTCCTATGCTGGCTAAGGAGCACTTTCCCTGAGTTTAGCTGGTCTGGCACTGGCTCCTTGGAGTGTTATTTTCTAGCAAGAGCAGGATGTTTGGACCCGGGAGAGTGAGCAGGCTGGGTTGGGTCCTGACTGTCTTCAGCGGCGTTCAGTCTTTTGGTGGGAGGAAACACGACTTGTCAGAACACAGCTTTGGATTGCCCAGGTTTCCTGTTGCACAGATGGGGTCTGGAGTCTCTCTGGACCCCTTGTCATGGATCCAAGCCAAGGCTTTTGCTTGCTGAGCCAGGAATAATACAGGAATTAGTCTTTTTCTTCTTTATACTAAGCACTAATCAATCTGTAGCTAACTCTGTATCTAATTTCTGAACCAGATGCCATGAATAACTGCCCCTGAATGTGTTTGCCAATAAAAGGATAAGTTTAAGGCTTTTAATCAATGCTGCTTACACTCAGTATTTAAGGTCAGAGTCTTGTGTGAGACTTATTTAAATCAGGATAATTGTTGGGTTAAAAAATGAATGGTTTTTTTGAGATTATGACACTTGTGGGTTCTATAGTGAATTAATCTTCAAGAGGATGGAAAATTGTCAATTTCATAAGTGTTCTCGTGCTCTCTAGTCCTTCAGGTCTCTTATGGAAAAATATGACTTTGGGAGGAAAGCATTCTTTATCAGTGGGAAAAGAGATAAGAGACTAATATAAATTTCTAAGGAGTCACTGATGGAGGGAGCAGAAGGGAAATTAGAAATGAAGCTGAGTATTTTGGATCTGCAGTGAGCTGCAGAGCTGTGGGCTATGGCTAGGCTATGGCTGCTGTTTGTATTTTAGGTAATATGAACTTGTAATTGTGTGTCTGCAACATACCTTTCTCAAAGGAAGCTATGCTTCTTGACCCACGACTGTATTGCCTGGAGTTTAGAAATATCTAAGGTTTAGATATTGGCTCCATTGAATGGCCTAGGGCAAGTTAGTTCACCTCTTGGACCCTCAGTTTTTATAATTATAAAATGGGGATGGTAATAGCACTTCACAATTGGAAAAATACGGTGTGATCACATAACATGAGAATGGGAAGAGTAGTGCCTGGCACATAAGAAGTGATGAAAGGGGGGTTTCCTTCCACTTCTTTGCAGGGATTGCCTGGCTTGCTCTCACACATTTTGTCTGGGGTGCATCTGGATACATGTAACATGGAAATTTTCCTACCTTGTGCCAGTGAGTTGGAAATTGTTCCTCTTGACCTGGTTTTTGTGCTCAGTGAAAGGGATGAGAGGAGTGAGTCACGAAGTTGCCAAATTCTGGAGAGGCTCAGTGGTAATTCTCTTTGTCAGTGGCTCCCTGGCTCGACAGTTCTGAGTGTACAAGGATTGGTGGATTTGGAGAACTAGACTCTGCTTCTTTGGCTATGGGGAAGTTAGTTTGTCTTTCTAAAGTTGTTTCCTCTTCCATAAAATGGGGATGCCAATAACTTGGGATCTGTGAGGGTTCAATATGGGTGATGGTTGTGAAAGACCTTTATAAGTGGCAGGGAACTCCAGAACTGCATGGTGGTGATATTTTCATCATTGTGAGTTGGCAACAGTGCTTATCCGAAAGTCAGTTTTGATGTTTTGCCAAATGTTGAAGGCTCAGGAAATACCCTCTAACTCAGGGAAGATCTGTCTCCACTCCACAGCTGGAGGAGCTTGTCTCCAGAAGGCAAGACAGCTGGGCTCCCAGGATTTCTGGGAGAGCTGGCAGTCATCCCTTAGCTCTGGCTCTCAGACCTGCAGGCCAGCAATGGGGGATTGTAATTAAGATGATGAACAGTGCCGCAGTACAGGCCTTTGCCTGCCACAGGTTTGTTTCTGCTGTTCACTTGCTGTCTAACAATGGCCTGTTCTCCTTTGCTTCAGCTGTGACATCCTTTCTCAGTGACCTTTAGGAAGACAGAGCTGGATCTGTCTTGCTTCTTGCTGCCTACGTGCTGTTGTGTGCAGAGTACCCTTGCTGTCCTTTCCTTCTTCTGGCGACTTCACAGGTGACTAAACCCGAAGGGGAGGCTACAGAAAGTCAGACTGCCAGGCACCTCTCTCCATGCCTCTCCCACTCCAGGCCTCAGCACTGTGTGAGGAGAGGCACTCATCTGGCAGAAAGGTGGGGATAACTATCCAGTACATGCAGAGGCCCCAAGAGATTATGATGAGCACAGAGCAGGTTAGGAGGAGCAGCAATGGACAGTTTGGATGTGAGGATTAAAGTCAGCTAGTGCCAGTTAGTGGAAGGTCTTTTCTCTCTCTATGAGGCTTTTGATTTCAACTCTGTAGGATGTAGGGATTTGTTGGAGGATGTTAAGTAGCAGGGGATGATAGTATGAGGTCATAGTTGCTCATGGCAAGATGGATGATGAAGGATGGATGGTGATGGACTGGAAATAGGAACACAGAAGACAGTTGCAGTATTTCAGGTGGGATGTCGTGTGGGGCTTTCCTGTCTAGGGCATTGCCATTGTGGATGTCAAGGAGAATTTGCAAGAGGTTTTGTTGGTGCACAGGAAACTGACATTTCAGTGCCTGCTTTGTACCAGGAACTTCCAGTACTTTACATACATTAGCTCATCTGATTCTAACAATAGCAGTGGGAGAAAGGTGGTTTTGTTTTGTTTTGCCATTTTGCAAATAAAGAAACTGAGGTTTATAGGATATGTAGCTTGTCTGAGGTTCCTGGCAGCTGGTAAGTTGTAGAGTAGGGATTTTAACTTGATTCCATCAAACTCAAAAGTCCTTTCTCTTCCCATTACACCACACTGTGGCCCTCAGGACACAGCCCTCATGTAGTGGTTTTGCATTAGCAAATAACTTTGCAAGGACCAGTCTATTAATAGTGATCTCTTTCAACATTCCTATGAGGTGAGGGAACACAGTTAATTGTTCAGCTGAGGGATTAGAGCCATTGGGAGGTTAAGTGACTCGACAAGGTCATCTATCAAGTGGTTTGGGGAGAGCAGGAAGAGGTGAGGTTTGGAGCAGACCACTTTGAGACTGTAGTCTTACACAAAACAAGAATTTGTCAGCCCAATTTTATAAATCCAGTATTTCTTTTAGTTTACAGATCAGGAAAACTGTAGTGGAGATGGTATGCAAGGCAAGTGCCTGAGGCCAAGATGGCACAAAGCATGGTGTTATCTTGGGGCTACTTTATAATCAAACTCTTTCCTGTTGCATAGTCTTTAATTAAATCAACAACCACCACCCCGCCCCCTCCCAAACTAATAATCTTTTTTAAGCATGGAAATTGGAGTAAGGGTGAAGAAACTTGTCTCTTAAAAAGATCTCAATAATAAATTATTTCCTTTGCTTTAAGAATTGTTTTTCTGAGCTTAGTAATTGGAGGAATTCTCACTTTAACCCAGCTTCTTTTTTTTCATTTGACTTTATGTGTTTGACTTTATTATTGGTTGCCATGGGGATACTTAGGGTGACACAAAGAACAACATTATGATGAGAGCCATGGGAAACCCTTGTTAATTATATTGTGCCTCCATTCCTTGTCTGTCATTTTCTCTTTATTATCATTATTATTACTAATTTATTTTTTATTTTTTGAGAGATGAATGCATTGGGTATAGTGGGGCCTGGGAATGAGTCTAGAGCTTTGCCTTTTACTTGGCTGGACACTTTGGGCATGTGGGATCAAGAAATAGATCACTAGGTATCTTGTAATCGGAGCTGGAGGAACTGCATTTGGGAAGAGGGAGTAAAGGCCAGGGATTGGAAAGATGCTGAACTACAAACCTGAATGATTTCACATTTTGTTAACGGTTATCCCCTGGTGCGTGCACTTTCATGATTTAACCCAGCCTTGCCAACAGAGACCATACTTTGGCCAGCCCTCAGCCTTCTAGTGCTTTCTCTCCAGAAGTAACAGAGTAAATATATAACATTGGCTTGTACATGTGTGGCTGGTAGCTGTAGGTAGTGAGGTGAAACGCTGTCTGGTGTAAGATGCTGGTGAAGTGATCTGGTTTCTGTAGCCTGGGTGCCAGAGTATGGGGGAGAGGGACGTGACAGTCATTTACAGTGTCATGTTTAGTCTTTTGCAGATGTGCTTACAGTTATAACAAAGGCAGGGAAGAAATTATAGGGTGGGAAAGAAATGCCTACGGACAGCCTGCTAAAGCCTAGGAAGGAGGAAACTAGTATTTGTGTTTTAGGAATGCTAAGCCCTTGCTTACATATCAGCAAGCAAAATATTGGCATTCACTTCTGACTTGAGGAAGGCATCTCAGAAGCCAATAGAAGGAAATGCCTAAACACAGTCCTTACTCAGAAGGAGAGGAGAGCCGTGGAAATGCTCAGGATTATCTCATAAAAGCTCTTTGCGTATTTGAAGCCTGTAATGAAATCAGCCTTGTTCTCTAGGCCAGACAACTCCAGTTGTTTTTCTTACCTTTTTTCACTGTATCTTTTCTCATCTCTTTTATGCTTTTGTCACCTTTCTCTGTTTCTTCATCTTAAATAATACCAGTCAAAATTGAACTTTGTGCCCGAATACAGGACTGATTTGCTAGTGACTGCTAGTTTTGATCAGAAAACAGTAGATGAGGAGTGATATCAGTGGTGAGGATGCTGAAATCTTTTTCTTTGCCTAGTCTCATTTTCTGCTCCTTCACCTGTGCATAGTGTTGGTGCCTGGAACATGGTGGGCATATAAAGTGAATGTCTGCTGAATGAGTGAAAGGATATATACCCAGTTCTTTGCTTTAAAAGTCAATATTTACTCTAGGGCAATTAAAAAAAGAAAAACACCTCATCTTGTTTTTCATTATGAACACCAAAATCGTTGGCTTGAATTGCCACAGCAGAGCATTATGCAGCTTGTACAAAGACATAAGACTTTTCCCAAAGAAGACCATTCCTCTCTCTTCTATCAATTAGTCCCTCAATCTTTCCTTGCTTCTTCTCTTCCTCCTTCCCACTTCCCTTCTTCTGTCACTCATTTATTCATTCAGTTCATTCAGCAAAGGCTTTTTCAACCTCTGCTGTGAGCCAGGCATTATTTTAAGTGCTGGGAATATTATTAGAAACAAAAAATAAAGCTCCTGCTCTCATGAAGCTTATATTTCAGTGGATTAAGGAATATGATTGACCAGAAGTAATCCTTGCTAGTGACAAGGCTTTCAGGGAAGTGAAAGGTTGGTGGTTGTGTGGGTGATAGAATTAATGTCTGCTCTTTTGTCAGAGACTTGCTGGCAAGAGAGGTTGCGATTCCACTTTCCTTTCTATTTACATCACCATCTGAGTCCCTATATAGCATTTTACCTGACATGCAAGATTCCATTTGGGCAGGGTTTTGTCAGTTATCATTTATATATCCTTTCTTGAAATTGGATTAAATCTCTTTGATTTATTTGGAGAGAGAAATGGGTAATACACAGTATGTTTCTGCTGAATATCTGTTTTGCTATGAATCTGACACAGTAGTGTATACCTTATTTTTATTCCAGTGTGTTTTATTTAACATTCCATTATTCAGAGATTGGTGGGAATTTTCTTCTTACCTTTCCTTCTACACTGTTTCATTCCAGTTTATTAAAAAACAATCTAATTAATATTCTTAATGCCCCCCCCCCCATAAGTTTCAACAATTTGAACACAAAGTACACAAATCAACCCTATGAACTAAAACCCAAGCCTGTGACATTCATTTGTTCATTCATTCAGCAGATGTACAAAGCAAAAGAAGATACATGTTTCCTCTCCACAAATTTCACAGTCCAAGAGGACACTGAAATAAAGAAACTTAAATTAGAATTCTCTGGGGTAAACATGCCAACAGAATTCTGAATAAATACCAGTGCACATTTAAGACACAAGTAACTAAGTCAGCCTGGCTTGTCAGAGGAGGCGTGACAGAGGAGGTGATCTTTGATCTGGGTCTTGAAGAGTGAGGATGTGTTTGCCTCTCAGGACCAGCTGAGAGGTAGCTAGATTTCATTGGTCTTGCTGTAATCACTGAGGCGTTGATACACAGCATGGCTTTCTCTCCAAGTACTGGACTTGGGGATGGTGGTCTCTTTGCAAATACAGCCTGGGTTTTGTTTGTTTGTCTCTGAAACAAGGTTGACATCAGGACTGCTTCTTTATTTTGTTACTGCTGTTGTTCATCAGGTAGATTCAGGTGGATAGGTCTTCAATTTTCATGGTGCTGCATTCCAACATTTGGGGTAGGTTACTTCATTGTGCATTAACTTTCTGACTTGGGCATAGTTATTAACTGTATCAGGGACTAGCTGTCGGCCCTTCTCCTGCCCTCCTGCTCAGGTAATCTGGAGTAAACATAAGAAACAAATCTACGTTGTCACCATGTTTGTTTCCCAACTCAGAACCTGTGGAATGGCCAGGATGCCGCCCAGTGAAAATGTATCGGGGAAGCCAGAGTGCAAAGGGTTTCTTTTAAGAGTTTAGAAAAGCTCACTGACATTATTTATTACTTGCTGAAAGGCCCAGTGAATTTGCCAGTCTCCTCCTTGTTCTAAAAATTGCCTTCAGTTGTTGAAGTTGTGGAGTTTTTCTTGTAACTCCCACCTGAGGTCTTTCAGTGGAGACAACTGGTGGGAGAGTAGGCCTTTCTGCTTTTTGTGTCCCCAGGTAAGAGATGATCATCAACAGCATTATATCCTGTGTAGGAAGTGGGCTTGCCTAGATCATTTCAGCTAAACAACCCGTCCTCATTATTACTAATGCCCAGAGTTAGGGCCTGGTTTCTCTTTGTGTTAGAAAAAAAAAAGGGGGGCAAGTATAGGTGTGAGTGAGGAGGATGATAGTTACAATGGTAGGATCATACTGAATATGCAGTAAGCGTCTTGCAAATGTTTGCTTATTTAATCCATATGACAACCCTACGAGGTAGATCTCTTCTGTTGATAAGCAGACTGAGTCACAGAGAGTTAATCTGCGCAAAGTCACACAGCTGTCTGCCTTGGGAGCCCACACACTTGATTGCTGTGACTGAGCCAGATGCCTTGATGATGTGTGACTGGTCGTCAGACTTCTGGTATCACCCCTGACCGCTGTGTGCTGGGGAGTCAGATCTCATTGGTGTCTGTCAGCAGGTGTTCTTTGGAGTGAGACCCTTCTTTTTGTGACTCGGTTATGGCTTTTAAAGACTCTGTTTTTTAATATGTTTTTAACCTCCCCCCCACCCCACTCCACCCCTGAATATAAAGGACCCATTTCAAAGATTGAAAACCTTTTGGAAGCTGAACCTGACTCCCAGGTCTTCATGTTTTCAGTTTTTATAGTCCTTAAAGGGTTCCTTTTGCCTTTCCATCATAGAGAGGATACCATCATAGAGAGGCTTTAATTTTTGCTTGCATTTTCCCATTTTGTGATTTGATTTCTGGCCTAAAAAATGAAAGAAAAAAATGTTTAATATTAAATTGAAAATGAAAACCATGTCTTTCTCCATGAACTTAACTCTGTTGCATCATATGATATAAACTCAAGCAATAAAGCCCTGCCCCAAATACAAGTGTCATGTGCTATAAAAAACACAGATTAACATAAAAACTTACCAGAATAGTTTCACTGGAGGTGAACTTTTTAAATGAAGATTTGTTTTATAGTGAAAACAGAGAACAGTTATTCCAGACCATAGAGAGAGGCTCGTTTAATATATTTAAATTGGTCTCTTATAAATCACTGCTTTCTACAGAGGCTGAATGGAAGGCAGAGAAACCTAACTCCTTTATGCAAAGAGCTGCTGTCCATTTAAAGTAATTACAAGTGACCGTAAAGCATCTCCAACATAATGTTGCATACAAATGGGAAAGTAGGTTTTGATATTCAAAAAACTCAAGTTCCATGCTTCTAGCTGTAGTTATTTGGCTTAGTATGTAAGGCACGTATCACATAAGGTGGTTGCCGATAGACTTGAAGGCAGGTAGATTTTCCCAGTGGTCTGCTAACTTCTTATTCAGTCTTGGCCAACCACTAATACAATGCTGAGAGTTGCTTTCTATTTTCCCCCCTCTAGCTTGGGTCTGTTTGGTGTACTGGAGTCCATGAATCAGAAAGTCTGTAGCTTGGAAGCTACAGATAAATGCTTCCTTCTGCTGCCTAGAAATGGCCCTGGACTGACAGTGTGTTGTCCTGCCCTGAGAGGGAATAGGTTCCAGATCTGGTCTTTAGCCTAGATATGTCGGGATCCTCTGTACCGTCCCAGAGTGGTGTGTTGCTAGATAAATGTAACATCCACCAACTTTGTCAGATAATATGTCTGGCCTAGCTGCTGTGCTGTGATTGGAATTGAAACATATGGCTTGTTATTAGGGCAGTGACTGGCTGTGGGGGACATGGATGTCTGTTGTTTTTCATCGCTTATTGATTTAGTGAGTTAGAATGCCTTTCCTTTGGTGCTAGCATTAAATAGTTCAGTCCTGTTAGCCATTTTGTAAGATTGTCTTCATGTGTGATTTGTGTATGTTTCCTTGATCTGGGGGGTACAGGGTCAAGGACTTAGGGGAAGGGATAATTGTTTACAGAAAAAGTGGAGGGGCATGGATTTGAGATCAAATAGGAGGTTGGGGAATGTAGGCTTCCTCTGAATATTGAGGAAATTCTTTAATCCCGATTAACTTTGGAAAGTCCCTTCTTTGCTCTCACAGTAGGGAATTTGGCTGGGTGAGCTAATACTTGGAATCGGAACCAGGAGTTGTGGGTTAAATTTCTCCCTGGCAAAGACCAATATTTGGGGCTTTCCTCTACTCGTGTCCTGCTGCCTCTCATTGGGTCTTTTCAAACTATACAATAAAGACTGTCTTGATAAATAGTTTGGTTGTGTTTTGGGTCGTTATTAAAGGTTGGATGAAGCTGTTTTTTGTTCTTTCAGCACACTTATTGAGTACCTACTATGTGCCAGACACTGTTCTTGGTCCTGGGATTTATTGATATAGAAGAGCAACAAAATCCTTAGTCTTACAGAGTTTGTATTCTAGTGGACTGTTATGTTACAGTGCTCATTATTTGAGAGGACCAAGGTGTTAGCTGTTGCTGCTGTGGCACGCTGGCACAGATTGAGAGAAGAGACTGGGATTCAAGTCCTAGTAACTGTCCTGACTTGCTGAGTTTCTCTGAGCCTCAGTTTTCCCACCTGTAAAATAAGGAAATTGAATATTCTTTTTATTATCAATAAATCATACTGAATGATTTATAGGGTCTTTTCCCACTTGTGTAGTTTATGATACTGGTTCCTCTGAATATTTTAGCCTTTAATCTGAGCTGGGCTTGTAGCCAGTGACCAGTGTTCACATGTTAATTTAAAAAAGAGTTTTTATTACTCAGCCATAAAAAGGAACGAAATAGTGCCATTTGCAGAGACATGGATGGACCTAGAGATTGTCATACAGAGTGAAGTAAGTCCGAAAGAGAAAGACAAATACCATATAATACTGATTATATGTGGAATCTAGAAAAATGGTACAGATGAACTTATTTGCAAAGCAGAAATAGAGTCACAGATGTAGAAAGCAAACTTACGGTTACCAGTGGGGGAAGGGGAGGTGGGATGAATTGGGAGATTGGGATTGACATATATACACTACTGTGTACAACATAGATAGCTAATGAGAACCTACTCTATAGTACAGGGGACTCTACTCAGTGCTCTGTGGTGACCTAAATGGGAAGGAAATCTAAAAAAGAGTGGATATATGTATATGCATAACTGATTAACTTTGCTGTACAGCAGAAACTAACACAACATTGTAAAGCAACTATACTCCAATAAAAATTAATAAAAAACCCAAAATTTTAAAAAAGTCTTTAGACTAAGGAAGAAGATAATTGTTTCTGGAGAGTTGATATTTCTACACATGGTCATGAAATTTTTAAAAAAAGGTAGTGAATTTATAGATTTTTCAAAGCACATTACTCTAGGACATTTTCATTCTCATCACAGTGAACGTCTAAGACAACATTTATTTTTTAAAGTCTTGTGACATACAGGCTCTTGGCAGTATATTCACTGCTGAAGCTACAATGATGGGAGCCTGGCTTTTGAAATAATGGTAAAAGAATGCCATGGAACAGAATTTTTAAAATATCATGAAAACTGAGTTGCTTCCCAGATTTTAAAAAGAAAAGGAAAAAACAATAAGGGAATCTTCATTTATTCTGGAAGCATATATGTCCTGTCATAAAGTCTGAGTTTCCCTTGTATCCTATGAACTGGTTGGTTGCAGGTGAGGAGAATTGCCTTTTCTTACACGCGCCTCGGAAACACTCATCACTGTGTAAGAAATAACTTTTTTGTTTGTGTGAAATCATAATATAGAACCCATTCTGCCATGCACCTCCAATATAAAGCTCAGGGATGCAGGCCTGTTAATCAAGCGGAAATATGGGAAGTGAGAAATGAAACATAAGTCTTATTTCACACCTCTAAATGATTGACTGCAAAGAATGAACTTAAAAATAATAATGCAGCCTTCTTGGCATCACACCTTTTAATAAGACGGTTTAAAAATATTTAGGGTGAACCTTCATCAGGATGCTTTTAATTGCTTCAGCACAATTTAGCAGTATATTGAGGTGATGCCACCACTGTGCCCAGGATCCTGGAGGAAGATGCTTGGGGGGCACTGCCACTCACTGATACATTGAGGATGATTTGGTGGAACCTGTTCAGGTTTGGGGATCTCATTTTCCTCTCAAATGCATGCTGTGAGGGTAGAAGGCATGGCAGCAGTGGCTAGTATGACTATGAGTTACATCTGTTTTTAAGTTGCTGTTCTTGTAAGAACAGGTACATAAGGCATCCTTGTTATATCTACCTTTGTAACAATATCTCCTCATCCTTCTAGATCCATTTCAAATGCCTTCATCTCTGTTACGTCTTTCCTTACCGCCCCCAACTGGCTATGATCTCTCTCCCTTATATTTCAGACAGATTAGACTGAGACTGTGAGTTTTTATCCCAGATTGACAACTTAAAGGCTGTTTGATCTTGGGCAGATTACTTTGCCCTTCTGTATCTTCATTTCCTCATCTGTAAAGTGGAGATAATAAAAGCACCTACCTCTTAGGGTCATGTTGATTCTTAAATGAGTTAGTATAGGTGATACACTTAGAACAGTGTCTTGCATTGTGCTGCTGCTATTTTATCAACATTATTATTTTACTTCCCTCTTGGTACATAGTTCATGTTCTCCTTTGCTACACTGATGTATTTAACTTCTCTGCCTTAAATTGTGCTGGGTTCCTTCCAGGCTGAGATTCCTTATAACGCCTAGCATGATACCTTAGACATGGTCGGTACTCTGTGAGCCCTCTGGATCGTTTCATACAGCATTTTGTTAAGAATTCAAAGCAGGGTGTATTCTCATTCTGAATTTTAAAACCTTGGAAGTGGATGGGGACTGATCTTGTTTGTTTCTTAACTGAAACAAACTGAAACTGTAGCACCAAAGCCAAACACTCACTCATGGTCACCCACTGGGTGGCCTGATAAGAAGGCTAGTCACTCAAGGCTATGGACTTCATCCTCTTCTTGCTGATGTTACTAGCACAAATGAGTTTGCTTCTGATAATTCTCTGAGCAATTTAGGCTGGGTTAATACTGACCAGTAATTTCCTGAAGTGCCATGAAGTGGCGGGAACGTGATTTATGTAACATGGGCTCCTGCTAGGATGAGCACTGGAAGACCAGCTGTGCTTCTGGAATTATGAATGCTTGTCAGAGGAGCTGCTTTTACTCCCAAGAGCTCCCCCCTCCCCCCCTTCTTCCCTTTAAACCATCAAGGGAGTCCCTATGGTGATGAATGGAGAGGTACAGGGCTGCACTGGCTTGTTGTGTATCTTTCCTCAGCAGTTCTTAGAGACAACTGTGATTGAGGACATTCTGGCTGGCTGACACCTAGGTTGACAGTACTGAGTTAAAATACAGAAGTGATGAGTGTGTGGGGAAAGACCTTATAAAAAGAAGTGGTACTTGGCATTCTAGCCAGGTTAGATCTGCTTTTCTAAGGTAGGCACTTTGGCACATGCAAAACTTGTGTGACTTCAGCATGCAGAAGATTGCACTTCACTTATCAGCCAAACCCTATTCACTTTAGGAGAGTGTTGCTAGTGTGGTAAGTATGCGGCTGTGTTGTGTTCTGAAGCCGGTGTTCAGAACCTGATGAGTTCTTTTGACTTTGGGCTCTGGAAGAACAAACAGCTCCTTGAGTTTAAACTTGTCAAGTAAAAAAGCAGCTTTGGTCCTAAGGCTGTGGCTTTAAGGGCACTTACTTACATTTGGGCCTGTGGAGCAAGGTCCAGGACAGATGATGGATTCATTTTCCTCCACAGACTCAGCAAGGTCTCCCTGCCCCTCTCTCCAGGCTGCCCACGTAAGTGTATTAAATAATGCCTCTGAGAGATTTTAAAAATTCCTCAGAGGAATCTGGAGAGGATAGAAGGACCTCCTTGATAGTTTAGGAATGTTGATCTTATCTCTTGATTGGTTGCATGTTGTTTTGGTTTCTGCTCAGGCCAGAATCTTGTTGCTTGTTATGTTGTCTTTTCTCTACACCTTCCCCCTACCCGCTATCCACACCTTTCCCCCATAGTCTGCATCATATGGGAAATGCTTTAGTTGGGTTTCAAAAAGTTCTGGGTTGTATGTGTGCAGTCCAACCAGCTAGTTGTTTTTTTAAAAATCATGGTAAAATACACATAAGATAAAATTTACTGTCTTACTTTTTTTTTGTGGTATGTGGGCCTCTCACTGCTGTGGCCTCTCCCGTTGCGGAGCACAGGCACCGGACGCGCAGGCTCAGCGGCCATGGCTCACGGGTCCAGCCGCTCCGCGGCGTGTGGGATCTTCCTGGACCGGGGTACGAACCCGTGTCCCCTGCATCGGCAGGTGGACTCTCAACCACTGCGCCACCAGGGAAGCCCGCAAGTGCCATATTTTAGTCCTGTCTGTCTCTCCCAGGACCTTGTGCCACGTTTGGTATATTGCTGTGTCTGTGGCAGTTGTCTGGTAAACACTTGATTTGTCCACAAGTGACTGATGTAGTGTGGGATAGACTAAATTAGTAGTTTTAATCATGACCGTCTCCCCACATAGCTGTTTGACCACATCCAAACCACTCACCATCTCATGCCAGATTGTAGAAACTGAAAGAAAAATGAGCCTAGGTTAAAAAAAAAATATTAAGCACTTACCATGTGCTAGGTATTTTGCTAAGCACTTTACTCATGTTTCCTCATTTAATTGTTTCAGTGACCCAGTGGAGTACGTTTCCACTTTTTAGTGAATGAAATAGACACCGAGAAGGGTGGTTATCTGCTAAGTTCAAATCCAGGTAGTCCAGCCTCTGAGCATATATTTCGTTTTGCATGACATTAGTGAACTAATGGTCTAGTCTTAGGACAGACTTAGGACACATTTGGCACCACCAGCTCTGGACCTGCAAGCTGTGGGGTGTAGATTGAGCAGGAAGATCTAGGGGGACACTGAGTCGTTGCACAGAAGAGCCAGGTTTCAGTTAGTAATGGGAATGGAGGGGAGTGATCAGTGTGGAAGTTGGGCAGTAGAGAAGGTTGTATACCATTGGAAAGGGGCTCAGGAGACACAGTTGCCTGAGTAGGAAGGACGGGAGCTGAGGGAGAATGGTCCCAGAGGAGGATGAGGTGAATGACGTGGCTGCAGGAGATAGGTTCCTGAAAGGAGGGGCCTAGGTTTTAGGCAGCCTTCAAGGAGGCCAGGGAAGTGTGGCCTGATGGGATTAACTAGTCTCAGGGCTCTAGATGGAGTGAGGGCCATCTGTGCGGACTGGGCCTTGGGTGTCCAAACCATGAAACATGTGAGGCAGAGTGTGGGCACATGTGTTCACTTACGTTCCTTCCCCCATCCTGTGCAGCGAAGCAGAGCACAAAGGAAAAATTAACAAACATCCCAAGTCTCTCCACACATAGATCAAAACATATTGATGTTGTCTTGCAACTCTGATAATTTCATTGAACTGTATGAAGCTTAAAATTGATACATAGGCATCCCCCTGATTAGCATTAAGTGCTGCTGTCAGTCTGACATAGCTGGATAAACTAATATTGAATAATCTATTAAATATGTCACACTTGAACAAGGAGTGTAAATCATATTATATTATTTCAGCTGTAATTAGGTGGGAGATAAAATCACAAATAGATGAGTTTAGTGAATATTTCTCAGTGTGTACACAGTGTCACTGGAATTTCTTTCCTCGCTCCACGGGGAAAAAGAAGTTGACTGCTTTCCAAGTATTGACTGCTGTCCAGGAAGTGGGAGGTTGAGGGGTGACTTATGTAATGTTCACAGAGTGGGTTTCATTTATAAATTCAGTGAGATTGGCTGCAATCTTCCTGCAGTTAATGGCGATGGAGATGCACCATTCTGCATTTAGCTGGAAATAGCTGGCTCTCCAACTTGGAGACCTGATTGTTCCTCAGGTTATAATATGTTTATGCCTTTATTTCTGCTTCCCCTCCTTTCCTGGGAGCTGCCTGTTGCCTTTACTGTCTGGGAATGAAAGATGCAAACCAGAGCTAGTGGGCGAACAGGGTGGTGTGCTGCTCAGTCCTTCGTCGTTCCTCTTCCCCAACCGCAGAGTGAGCTCGATTATTGAGAATAAACGAGGGACAGAAGCCAAGGTGGAAAAGATAAGGAGATTGTGTTAGGAGGGTCCACATGAACCAACCTGTAGCTAAGATATGGAGATAATTCTAGTCCTTCCTTCACAGGGTTGTTGTGAAGAATAAAACACATGTTCAACCTTCAGAACAGTGCTACCACATAGCAAGGGTTTCAGTACTTATCAGTTGCTTTCATTATTATAAGAAAAATAGTTGGTTTTTGTGGTGGATAGTCAGGATGGTATGAACGTGGAATTCAGGAGCATAAAAAGGTATCTGACTAGGATGGCTGTGTCTCCTTCCAAATGGTTGGTGTAGTGTAACAGGATAGAAAGTGTTAGTTCTCATTTGGGGCTGTTACCATGTCAGAGCATGTTATAAGCAATGTATACGGGTCATCTCCTATTGAGAGGCTATGGTTTTCTTTTTTGCCTTTTTTGGGGTTGGTTTCTCAAATACTAGTTTGGTCCATTTCTGGTGATTCTGTTAATGAAGCAAAACATCTTTTACACTTTTACATTATAAGTGAGGACCTTGGAACTTTGTGTGGATGTTACGATCATTCAGCAGACATTTAACAAACTCCTGTAATGTACTAGGTATATTGTGTGTGAATATTTTTATAGGAAGTGTTTGCTTAAAGTTCGCTACATGTGGGATGCTATCTTCAGCCCTCAGTTCACAGGGATTTCCATAAAGGCAAGTGGAGGAGCTGAAGTGAGCTCATTCCTGGCTGCCTGAGGCAGGTTTTGAGGTGCTAGCCTCTTAGCTCCATTGGAGCCAGTAGTTCTGGCTTGAGCCAGCTGGACTTGGGGACCTGAGCTGCATGGCGTGTAGTGTGTAGGCTGAGCTACATGGTGTTAGAGGCAGTTAGAATGCTGCAAACAAGACCTTTGTGGGGGTCTTGTTTCAGAGAGAGTGCTTTATAAAGCAAGGATTCCCAGAGACCTACAAGAGAACAACAGAAGGCAGACATTTCCCCCTCCAGGGCAATTACGCGGCTCTGATTTTTCCCATTACTTTGCCTAAAAATGTTCTTTTACCCAAAACCCCCCCCCCCCCCCCCCCCCCCAGCCTCTTTGCCAGCCACAAGTCTGTTCTCTATAACCTGTGAGTCTGTTTCTGTTTCTGTTTCATAGGTAAGTTGATTTATGTCGTATTTTAGATTCCACATATAAGGGATGTCATGTGGTATCTGTCTTTCTCTTTCTAACTTACTTCACTTCCCCCCACCCCCCCCCCCCCCCCCACTCCCTCCGTCTGTCTCTCTCTGTCTCTCTCTCAGCTGTACTTAGAAGGATTAACGGCACCATTTGAAGTTAGACGATAAATGTAAAACTGATCTGCTCATGATCACTGATTAGTTGTACTTAAAAAAAAAATAATTTCACATAAGGCAGGAACAGGTTGCTCCTTGAAGGAGCTGATGGCCAGTTGGTTTTAGAGTGGATCACAGAAGGAAATGTGGCTTCACCTGCTGGCCTCTCCATCCAAGGAGATGAGTGTTCTGTGTTGGAGAACTGTGAAGGAGGACTCAGAACCATGGAGGAAGGAAGAACTAAGGATGGCTAGTCCTGCAGTCATGCTGGCCACAGTGTGCTCATGGCTTTTGAACATTAATGTGTAAATTCCCCTAAAATCTGCGAAAGCACCAGAGATCTTTGTACATGTACCCATAGGGCTTTTAATTTTTTTAAGATTATTTCCTTTTTCTGTTTACTAAATTGTAAGATCCTTAAGGTTACTTCTTTATATCTGTCAGCTTTAACAAGTTCTGGTACACTTAATTTTTTTTTTTTTTAACCCCACATTTGTTTATTTATTTATTTTTGGCTGTGTTGGGTCTTTGTTTCTGTGCGAGGGCTTTCTCTAGTTGCGGCGAGGGGGGGCCATTCTTCATCGCGGTGCGCGGGCCTCTCACTATGGTGGCCTCTCTTGTTGCGGAGCACAGGCTCCAGACGCGCAGGCTCAGTAGTTGTGGCTCACGGGCCTAGTTGCTCCGCGGCATGTGGGATCTTCCCAGACCAGGGCTCGAACCCGTGTCCCCTGCATTAGCAGGCAGATTCTCAACCACTGCGCCACCAGGGAAGCCCCTACCCATAGGATTTTTGTTGTTGTTGTTGTTGATAATTTGCCTTTCTGTTCTATGACCTTTTTTTCAAGATCAGTTGTTTCTATAACATTAGCACGTACCTAAAATGTGACACTTAAGTATGTAGATTTGAAGTTCCAAACGCAAAATTGCTTGGGTTTAACACTTAGCCAAAACCATGCATTGAGTGCTGCTGCGTCCCAGGCATTGTGTTGAGCACAGGGCATGCGGAGGTGAGTGAGCACTGTTTCTGCTCTCATGGGTTTAGTTCACAGTCTGGTGTGGAGTAGATGGTCTCAGTGCAGCAGCAGCAGGGACACAAGGCATGCTGGTAGCATAGGAGCTGCAGCGTTAATTCTGTGGGGGATGGGGTGAGGGTGTCTAGGAGGGCTTCACGGTCAGGGTGGGTTTGGAGGACAGTGCGGAGTTTGCCAAACAGACAAGAAGGCACATCACCAGGGCAGAAGGACATTGGTGTCTCTGGAGGAGTGGGAGCTGGGAATCCAATCCAGAGGTTGGGATTTTTTGTTTCAGTTCTACCTCATACATGTTTGCTGTGTGACCTAATTTTTTACTGAGAGGGGAGAGAAATGGGGACCCCCATGTCTCCCTCCCTTTTGTCTGGCATAGGGAGCAGGACTGTATCCAGACTTGTGAGCTTGCCCAAACTCCAGATAACTGAGGCTTACAGAGCCTGAGGTCTACACAAATCAGTTAAGTCAGATCGAGGTTCATCTCAAACATTCACATTGGTCCAGTGCCATTTCTGCTGCCCTACATCCAAGTTGTTACTCTGTGGTTTCTGTGTTGTTGGATTTATTCCTTTTCTCATGCGTTCAGTAAATGTTTCCTGAGTTGGTTATAAACAACTGTACAGTCTGACAGAGGTATAAGGGTCTTCCTGTCAGGGAACTTACAGTCTTAAAGTGGGAATTAACTTTGAAAATATAGGCTGATTCAGATTATAAAAAGCTGGACTAAGGAGTTAGGACTTAATGATTTATACCTCTCAACCTAAAGAGGATGCCAATGAGTTTCTGAACTTGAGCCCAAGGCAAATACTTGTTGATTCCTTGACTTTATTTACTACTGTAGAATAATGCTTTAGTGTGTTTGAATAAATTTTAAAAATACATGCGTAAAGGTAGGCCTTGCATTGTGTGAGAGAGTAGAGTATGTAGAATTGTGGACTCTGAGAGTCTAACAGCCTGGTTTTGAATCCTACCTTCACTATATGAGCTGTGTAACCTTGGGCAATTTGCTTAGAGTCAGATTGTCTCACCCCTGACATGGAAAATGATGATGAAAATAATATCCACATAAATTTATTGTTAGGATTAAATGAGCTAATGTAAATAAAGTGGTAGGTAAGGTGCCTGGTACATTAGCAAGCACTTTGTAGGGATTAACTAAAATTGGGGAGTTGCCTGGTTGAGCCTCTCAGCCCTTTCAGTGCCCTAGAACATTGTGACAGTTCCTCAACTTGGTGGTGCATCAGAGTCATCCAGAGAGCATTTTAGAATTCACAGCCCGAAGATTTCCAGTTCCACCAAGATGAAATAGCCCCTTTCCTCCTAGATCCTCCCCCTTAATCTAACAACATCGGACATAACACAGAAGCAGTTGTAGTCTCTGAAAGATAGAAAGAAGAGAGCAGGCTGCTTACAACTTGGGGACTTGAGGAATGACATGATGGTGAGTCCCTTGGGTTTGCTTATTGACTCCCATGTGCTTGGACAGAGTACTGCAAAAACTTCCAATTCGTAATCACCAGGAGGCACAGACCAAAAAAGCTCTAAGAAAAGCCTGTTTCCCCTAGCCAAAGGCCTGGGAATAAAAAGGCGAATTAACAACAGGAAACCTTTTTGGCAAAACCCTCCCTACTGCAGCCAGACATGGAAGGAAAAAACTACACTCTACACCACCACACCCCACCAACCCTCTGTTTCAGTCCATCTTGCCCCTGTGCCCCATGGAAGCAGGCGGTGCACTTCCATTCCTACGTGGGGTGGTGTCAGCAGAACGGAGCAGGGTGCCTGATCTCCCACTCCCCTCTGTGGGGAGCTAGGCAGGGCTCTGAGGCAGTGCCAGGGAAGTATGAGTGGGGTCCAGCTCTAAGCTGAGCTTCCACTCCTACCCTGCAGCAACAGGCTTCTCCCTCCCTGGTGGCAGTGGGGCTTAGGAGAATCTGATCTCACACCCTCTCTCTCTCTCTCTCTTTTTCAAATAGATCTTTATTGGAGTATAATTGCTTCACAATACCATGTTAGCTGTACAACGAAGTGAATCAACCATATGCATACATATATCCCCTCCCTCTTGAGCCTCCCTCCCACCCTCCCTATCCCACCCGTCTAGGTCATCGCAAAGCACCAAGCTGATCTCCCTGTGCTATGCGGCTGTTTCCCACTAGCTCTCTGTTTTACATTCAGCAGTGTATATATGTCGATGCTATTCTCACTTTGCCCCAGCTCCCCCGCCCCCCACCACCTGTGTCCTCAAGTCCATTCTCTATGTCTGCGTCTTTATTCCTGCCCACTAGGTTCATCAGTACCTTTTTTTTTTTTTTTTTAAGATTTCATATATATTGATCTCACACCCTCTCTTGAGGTAATGAGGCAGTGCCGCATCTTCACTTGGAAGATGTCAGCAGGGTCGAGTGAGGAGCTGAATCCCCCCTCCCCCTCTGCCTGCAACAGGCAGGGTGACTCAGTGCTCTACCTTGCCCGGTGGTAGTGTTGGCGGGCCCAGGAGGAGGTATACTCGCCTAGCCCTCACGTTGCCCTTCAGCAGG
>NW_006793978.1:202268-203687 GCF_000442215.2 Lipotes vexillifer
TCAGCAGGAGACTGCCTACTAAATAAAAGTGTCCAGGATACAATGAAAATCACAAGAACAAGGAAAATCACAGCTTGAGTAAGAACAGCCAATAACAGATTCTAACACTGAGATGAATCTGATGTTGGAATCTAAAAGAATTTCAAAGCAGCCATCATAAAAATGCTTCAACAAGCAATTATTATTAGTTTTTTAAACAAATGGAAAAAAAGGGAAATCTCAGCAAAAATCCACGGGACCAACATGAGAGAACTTTTTGGGGTGATAGAAATATTGTATAACTTGGTTGTCACGTATACCTTTGTTAGACTCATCAAACTGTGTACTTAGAGTGGGTGCATTTTATTCTAAATAAATTGCATTATAGTAAAGTTGATTTACAGTAGTGCATGGGGCCAGTCTTCATCCCTGGAGATTTGTTCAGTAGGTGTAAGATGAAGTCCACCAATTTTTAAAAAGTTAGTGCCTCAGGTGATTCTGATGCTGCTAGTGACTCTTGGGAGCTCCTGATCTCTCCAGAGTAATCTAGACTAGTTGTGAATTCTTCAGAATATCAATCTGTTAGCAATCTGTGCAAACAGAAACTTGTTCTGGTAAATTATGAATTACCAGATAAGTACTTGCAGAATAAACAGAATGCATAATTAGAAACCATTAAGCATATTATCCCCACATGGAAATACTTTTTTGTATGTTTTTTGTTGGGTAATGTTGTAAAGAATGTTACATGGTATCCTTAGAAGCTGTAACTTGTCATGCTGGGTCATAAAGAAACTGCACTGCGGTGTGTTTGCTTTTTCTCCTATTTGGCCACACCTTTCTCTCCATTCCTTTTCAGAGCATTTTCTCCTTGTTGGCTAATGGCAGGATGGATTCCACATCTGCTTGTGCGAGCTACTGCCGCCTTGACAGTCGTGGTTTTCATCAGTACCTCCCTGGGGGGGGGATGCTTTCTGTCAACATCCTGCTCTTAACAGAGGCTAGGAAATGATTCCTAATCCAGTCATTAGAGCTTTTAAGCCTCTCCCATTGGCCTTACTTTAACTCAGTGACTCTCACATTGCCTCCTAGGCTGGATTTTCTAATCCTGCCAAGGAAACCTATGGGTTCTCCCCGACCTAAGGGGCACTTCCAACTCAGGCCTTCTCCCCCTTTACTCTGCCTGGTACACCTATATGTGTGCAAAGTGGATAAGGCTGGATGTGACGGGTGGCGGAGCTGTACTTGGGGATGCTTTCGTCCCAGGGCACCCCTTTCAAAGCAGCTGGGTCATTTGTCCATAGCAGAACCAGTCAAAGCTGCGTCAGGGGGTTGGCCGCCTGCATCTCCTGCCTGGGCCAGGTGAGCTTCCAACACTCCTCTCTGGGTGCTAGAAGGAAATTCTTTTTTTTTTTTTTTTTTTTTTTTTTAAATTTTTTA
>NW_006793978.1:203697-243730 GCF_000442215.2 Lipotes vexillifer
TTTTTTTTTTTTTTTTTTTTTTTTCAAATCTGTTAACAGATTTAAAGCAAACTGTCTGGGTGTCAGTGTGTTACTCCTCATAGCTTTTCTGTTTTGACACTGTACCCTTGGAAGCACCCTGGGTCTGGTTTCTTTGCTTTAAATAATAGATGCCTGAGATTGGCTGTTGGTAGGACACCCTCTCTCTGAGTTCATCATGGGGCTCTCTTGTTCTCGCCAGAGCTGGATCTGGTCTGTGGGTCATTCTCCTGGTGTCCAGCCTTCTTAAGTACTCATTGCTTGCTTAGCTGGTCTTCATTTATATTGTGTGTTTTTGTATGTGTCATGGTTACAGTCATCAGATGACTAATGTCAGAGGAGGTCAGACACAGTTACAGCTTCTAATCATGTTGATCTTTTGGTAAGGGAATTATTTGTGGGAAAAAAATACACATTAGGAATCTTCAGTGTGCATTAGAGGGGATAACACTTGAAAAATGCACACATGATAGCTGTCTCCAAATATTTATGTGGATTGTGGTTTCTAAGAGGGATTAGTTAGCTTTTTCTTTCCTAATGTAGAACCAGGACCAGTAATAGGAAGGAGCAGAGAAACATGTTATGGCCCTGTTTCAAGAAGAGCATTCTGTCTGACAAGGCTTTCCAAAATGTAAATAGTAAATGTTACGTCACTGGAGGTATTCAAGGAAGGTCTGGGTATGGTAGAGAAGGTGTGGATATTGGGAAACTTCTAAGCGTATTTTCAAATTTCATCCTCTCGTTCTTTAAAAAAAATATAATCCATGAATGCAACTGTGGAACCATTCCTGGCTAAAGGTTTAACTTGCTTGCTTGTTCAGTAAACCTAGATGTTAGTAGCAAGGAGTCTCATTGTTGCCTCAGGCAGCCCTGGAAACTGCGATGGCAGGACTATGTGTGTGTCTCTTCCTGCCTTTCCTTTGAGATGCCTACATTGGTAGTACCCTTCCCCACTGTGGTCTGTTTTTATCATGCGTCACGTGTACTGCCTTTTCCAGCATCTCTGCTACTTGACCTATTGGAGAAAGCCAGGTAACTGACCATGAATTCTTCTGGGATTGAGGCAGGCAGCTTCTGCAGGAGTGGGCCCCCATTCCCATTCCAAATGAGGCCTCTTTCACTGAAGCCAAAAATAAACTGGGAAAGTAGTTGTTTGAGTAAGAACCATAACCTCTCCCTTCACCTCTTGCCTTCACTTGCCCTTCTGTGGTTAAAACAACTCAAGAGTGTTTGGAGGAATAATAAAGGTACAGTCTCTGAAGAGAACTTCAGAGGTGTGTGTCTCACTTTAGCTCATGGGCATTTCTAGGTGACCCCAGCAAGTGTGGCTATTAATGAAGCAGGGAAGGTTGCTAGTATGTAAATGTTTCAGTTTGGGGGATTTTTCTCCCTGCCCCATGCCATTTTCTAATTGGCCACTCAGGGGTTTCTAGTCCCAAATACTTTTGTGGTTGTGTTTTGGTATGTGTGTATGTAGTGTTAGTAGTCACTTATTGGAATAGTTGCGTTTATTTCAAATTGTATTATGTGTCTTTCTGAAAGATATTTGTTAGTTGATAGTTCAGTGAAGATATTTTGGTTTGATTGAAACTGTTGCTCCCAGGTCGTGGTAGAAGCAGCTAGCATTTCTTGAGCAAAATCCCTGTGAACATTCCCCTTTTTTGTAGACCGTAACATAACATTTTCCTGGGTTTTAGAATAAAGCCCTATGGGTACTACCGCAAGCCCTTTGAGGTTAGATCCCTAAGACATATTTGTATCCTTAATGATTTTCAGCACAGGGTTTAGTGTTCAGTAGGGGATCAGTAAGTGTTGAATTTTGTTGAATATAAAATTGCTTTCAAATGATTTTTGTTTCTTTCTTTTAAAAAGAATACTTTCGAGAAAACTTCTCACTTCAGGTTAATTGCTTCTAACCCTTTTTTGTAACATTCCATGAAAGAAAGAGGATTTTGGATAGTTTGGGGAAGGCTGACCTCTGTGGGGTGGAGGGCATTTGCATTTTATCAGGTTTTTGGAGACAGATCATTCATGCTAGTTAATGTTGCTTTTGTTAGCTTTTTAAATTTAAGTATAGTTGATTTACAATATTGCAGTTTTAGCCAATAAATATTAATGAAGCATCTACTGTGTAAAGCACATAATGGCTACAGATACATAGAAATAAATAGAAAATAATAGTTTTTGCCATTGAGGATCTTATCATCTAGTTGGAAATGTAGCATCTAAATACACTAAAAGTTAATTAACAGTAAAGGAATTCTTTAGGATTCTTGGATTGTTTAATGTAGTGGTTCTCCAACATTACTGTGCCTCAGAATCACCTGCAGGGCTTGTTAAAATACAGATGGGACTTCCCTGGTGGTGCAGTGGTTAAGAATCTGCCTGCCAATGCAGGGGACATGGGTTCGATCCCTGCTCTGGGAAGATCCCGCATGTCACAGAGCAACGAAGCCCGTGCGCCACAACTGCTGAGCCTGCGCTCTAGAGCCCGTGCTCCACAACAAGAGAGAAGCCAAAGCCCGCGTGCAGCAACTAAGACCCAGTGCAGCCATAAATAAATAAATATCTAGTTAGATAGATAAATAAATATTGCTGGGCCCCACCCGCAGATTTTCTGACTCATTTGGCCTGGGTCCTGAGAATTTGCATTTCTAGTCAGTTCCCAGTTGATGCTGGTGGTGTTGGTCCAGAGACCACACTTGGAGAAGTGCTGGTGTGATGTAGTGATTCTCAGCCTGGGCTGTACAGTAGAATTGCCTGGGGAGTTTAAAACATCCATGTCACACTAGACTAATTAGAATCACTGTGGGGTGGGTCCCGGGTCGTCTTCTTTTCTTTTCTTTTTTAATTCCCCAGATGGTTGTAATGTGTAGTCAGGTTTGTGACTTACTGGTCTAACACATATTGGGGATGTAGAACTTTAGGATTCAGAAACAGAGGATGTTACCATGGCTGTAGGAGTATGGACAGATCATTGGAATTATTTAGCCTAATCTTAAAGAATGATAAGTGAAAACAAAGGGATGATTTCTGTTCTTGTAAAGGCAATGCTGTGAACAAGTCCAGCCTGTTTTCTATCAATTTTTTGAGACAGGCTGAGGAGCTTGTGAGCTCTTAGGAATAGCATGGATTCCCATCCAGCAAGGGGTTAGTGAGTAGGACAGAGGGAGGGGCTTGTCACCACCATCAAAAACAAGCATTCACTGACCACCCTCTTTTCTTCCTGATTTAGATAGAAATCTGTATTTACCCAAACAAGCTTGTATGTCTGTGTATCTGGAGTGAGGTGTGGACATGGGCTGTGTAATAGTGATAGTGAAACTTTGAAAAATGACTCTGCCATTTTTACATTTCATCTCTATAAGCTTCTGTTTATTCATGTATAAAATAAAGGACTACATGTAGTTGTCAATAGTCAATGTATGTGAATACTAGTACAATATTAGGAACATTGTTCTGTTCATTGTGAGACCCCCCCAGAATCTAGCAATGGGCATGGTGCATAGTGTCTGCTCATTAAATCCATGTTTGTTGAATGAATCATAAAGGTGGACTTTCATATCAAGTACCCATGCATTAGCAAGGACAGGGAGAGCTTGTTCTTGAGAAACTTTACAAATAAATGTTGCCACCTTGCATTTCCCAGCTTGGGCAGGAAATCTGTTAAAATAAAGGAATGCAAATGCAACAAGTAAAGCTGGAAATACATTGTCATAACGAGTCCTAGTCATAGCTGCCTATGATCTAAAGAAGTCTTTCCTTTTCAGTTCCAATTGATATTTAGCCACATCAAATTTTAGATGTTATTGTTAAATTTTGTTTTTAAGTTTATTCAGTTAAATTGATTATAAAATAACTTGGACTATAAGAATAAGCCTGTGTTTAATTTATTGGAACTGCTAGAGCTTTTGTTATAATAAATTTCATAGGGCTGAAGAAGTTATAAAATTAATACTAGAGATTTGGTGCTTGTTAAAATCTTGACATCTTCTATTAAGGCCCAGTGGAATGATGTACAGTGAAACAGCTGTCCTGTGTTGGTGATAGGGCTCTTATCCATCCCCAGGTCCTGGGAAGCATGATGCAACTCTGGTCTAACTGCAGCGTCTGGATTTTTGGCTCAGGGCAAAGAGGAGGAGGGAGGGTAAAGAAACCTGATCAGACCATTTGATGCTAATTTCACAGGTGGCTGGTCACTGTGTGCCTGGCTGTTGTTATTTATAGAGCTCTAAGTAGATGTATCTACACTTAGGGACCTGAAAGGAAGGTTTGCATAAGGGTGTAGTGGTAAAAGCGCAGAAGTGGAATCTAGGGACAAATGGTCATTGGTGAGTGTCATTGCCGGAGTTAAATGGGATCATTAGTGGCTGTCATGGTTTCCGCTAGCACCTCATTGCCTTTTCTGAATCCTTTTGAAAACAAGCAACAAATCTGACTGAAACAACCATGGATAGTCAGTCTCTCCCTTATTTTTAATTGGGGTTGATAGGATTTTAATCAGGTTGACTCATACTGACTTCAGCCACAATTTAAAGAGCTATCCACAAAGCTATAAATTAAATAATTAGAAATATATTTCTAGAGCCAAAAGGACTTGATCATTTTGACACCATGCAACTCAGATGGGACTTGAACCCATGGTCTTTTATTTTTTTTTCGGTATGCGGGCCTCTCACTCTTGTGGCCTCTCCCGTTGCGGAGCACAGGCTCCGGACGCGCAGGCTCAGCGGCCATGGCTCACGGGCCCAGCTGCTCCGCGGCATGTGGGATCTTCCCAGACCGGGGTACGAACGCGTGTCCCCTGCATCGGCAGGTGGACTCTCAACCACTGCGCCACGAGGGAAGCCCGAACCCATGGTCTTTTAACTGAGATCACACACCTGGTCTCAGGACTTAATGAAGTTCAGGTTCTTTATGTCTCATTGCAGAAAGAATTCAGTGAGAGACAAAGTGATAGGTAAGAAGTGGATTTATTTAGAGAGAAACACACTCCAGAGACAGAGTGTGGGCCATCCTAGAAGGTGAGAGGCCCTGAAATATGGTGTGGTTAGTTTTTATGGGCTGGGTAATTTCATAGGCTAATGAGTAGGAGGATTATTCCAACTATTTCAGGGAAGGGGCAGGGATTTCAAGGAATTGGACACCGCCCACTTTTTGGCCTTTTATGGTTAGCCTCAGAACTGTCATGGTGCTGGTGGGTGTGTCATTTAGCATATGCTAATGAATTAGGTTCAGGGTCCACTGGAAGTTGAATCTTCCGCCATCTTGGACCTAGTTGGTTCTAACCAGTTTTTGTCATGTCCTATGGCTATGTCATTCTTTTAAAGGTTGTGCCCTGCCCCCTTCCCTGCTGTTTCAATTTCCCCCTATTCCCTCTCCTGTTCCCCATCTTACCAATGGAAAAACTGAGATCTAGCAGGGTTACATACCAGCTGAATTTCACAGTGGTGAACCTGGGGCTGGAATATGGATCTCACATCTCCTCAGTTTAGCTCCACTTCCATCATATCAGTCCTCTAATTAAAGTACACTTCTCTTTCTTTAAATTCAAGACTTTATCTTCACAGCCCAGATGAAGGTTATCCTTTGTTATGGTATTTTTTCAGAATTACTTTGAGAGTTGAAAACATGCGTCTGTTATTTTCATTTCTTAAAATGAAAAATAGTATTAAAAATTCCTTCTATTGATAATACATCTGTCTACCACCACCAGTTTTTAGCAATGGCGGTGCCTCCTTGGAGAGAGAGGGGCCCTTTGTGGGTGCAGGGACTAGCCAGAAGCAGGAAGCAGCAACAGCAGCCGTCTTGGTTAGCTGCTGCGAGTGGGCTGGAGGCACCAGCACATAACACCTGGAGGTATTGGGTTCTGTGAATCACAGCTTGGCCTTGGCATCAGCCCGGGAGACCAGCTCTCCTAAGGGGAACTCTTTTCTGTCCTACCCTCAGTGGCCTGTTGGCAGAGGCCTAGAATAATTGTTTGTTTAAAGTTTTACTAGCTAATTATTCTGCACAGACCTGACAGGCATCTCTGTTAAGAGTATTTCCAGTCTCTTGGAGGCACTTCACCACATGACTTGTGATCTAACCTCAGTGTAGACTGCAGAGGCTGGATTTTGTTTGTTTGTTCTTCTCTCCTTCCCATCCCACTTGTTTCAAAGGCCACACACTAAGCTCTGGAGAGGGAGCTGCCTGTGGGCTGAGAATTGGCTGCTTCACTCAGGGCGGCCATGTGTGGCTGCTGGAATAAGTACCTTTGGGTCAGTCATTCTCAGGTTACCGTACACTGGCGTGAAGGCCTGTGCTCTGTGTTGGACACTGACCGTGGGCTTTGTAGCAGAAAGGCGCGTTAGTTCTCCATCTGTAAGTGGAGGCGAGGAGGTTAGCTCAGTGTTTCTAAACCTTCAGAATGGATGCTGTCTCTTTGGGTTAGGTTAATATGCCTGAGAAGGGGCCAGGTTTTAGAACCTTGCATTGTACTGAATGACCAGTAGGGTCTCTTCCAGTGCTCATGGTTTTTCATGGTTCCTCCAGAAGAGGAATTTCAGGCCACAGGGAATTTATTTGTAGCACAGTCAATTCTCAGTTACCTGTCTTGTAAATGTTTTCTATTCCAGAGACCTTTCTCCCGTGAGTTCCCAGGTTATATTCCAAGCTCCCTGTTTGGTATGCACCCAGGGACTGAAAGATAATTTTCTTCTTGATTCTAGGAAAAGCTCACTGAGAGGGAAATCTACCATTAAGAAAAAAAAAAGAAAGAAAGAAATCACACCTTATGTTACAACCAAATATAAGTAGCTTTTAGAGAGCATCCTCTATTGGGAAGGAACAGTGTGTTATGTTGCCTTGTCATTGGGAAGTTGATGAGGGTTAACTATATTTTAGCTCTCACTCTTGTGCCTTGCAAGAGTAATTCCCTTTTCTGAAAGGCTTTGTTGAGTCACTAAGAATTATTTAAATGGACTTTAAGTATTTAGCTTAGTAATGAGATTCCAGTTGTATGGGTTTGTTGTGTATTAGCAGTGGTTTGAAGTTGTGTCCCCTGCTCTGGGTCTTACCTCTGACTCATACCCAAGTCCCTGGTCCACACGCTGTGGTGCTCCCTTGGCATGTCCAGTCCTGCCACGTGTGCAGAGTAAGCCCTTTGACCCTCTTAAGGGAGTGCTGGTCATCTTTTTTTTGCTCCACTTACCTTGCTTGTCATCTCCAAACCTGCTGTGGCTTGAAGCACTGCTGCCCTGATGGCTCTCTCCTTTGCCTCATTGAGGATCTGTTTGAGATACATGTCATTCTCTGGAGATTAGAACATTCACTTTAGAGGGAGCGATGACTTTATACTGGGACTGGTAGAAGTCGGTTCAGGAGCGATCAGACTCGTGGTGATTTTAGGAGGTGTTTCCACTCCGGTCCTTTTAACCACAGGGTTTGTACTGAGCTGGACACTGGCCATTTAAGTAGATGCTTCCTCTCCAATTACAGAGTGGCTCCCAGCTGGCAGATTTCTCACTGGGATTCAGTTTTCTTGGCTGCTGTTGTTTGTTGTGTTCACACTGAGTTTCGCGGCATCCTTCCAGGCTCTTGAGTTTTTTCCAAGCAGGAGAGATAGCAGAATGCTTTGCCCTCCCCTTCTTTTCTCCTTTTGGATATTCCATGGCTATTAGGGAAGGACTTCCTGTGAAATAAAATGAAGGCAAAGGAAAGTAGCATGCCTGTGGCATAGAAATGCTGTTAGCAAGCTTGAGGCATATCAGAGAGATTGGTCCTGAGAGTAACATTTACTGCCTTTCTGCTTTTGAACTTTTTTTTTTTTCCCTTTGCCTGTTTCTGAGGTCTGGGATTTATCCTGAATTTAAGAATGGACTGTTTTTGATCATTTGAATAGGTATCACCATTCAGCAGGGAATGCATGTGCAGACTGAGATGTTTCTTAAAGTCAATTTGTAGTATAAGTCATGTGAAATGATTTCTTTAGTTGGTGATGCATTTCTACTTTAAATTCTCTGCCTGGATTTATGCATTCATCTCCTGTTTTACCAGGTGATTTGCTTTTATTATGCTGCTATGACAGCCCCCTCCCACCTTTAGTTACCACCCCCAAACACTTGAGCATGTTTTCCAGTGTGAGTAGGCATTGAGCTACCCCAAATGACATGCAGTGCCACCCATACAAGATTAGAAACAAGGAGAGCCTGGATTCCAGCAAAATCTCCCTGCCTGCTTGATCAAGCAATTGCAGGAAAGATTACGTGGCCCTTTAACATTGCTTTTGGAGAGACTCAGTTAGATGGATGGAATCCCAGTGGGAAATCAGTAATCAGCGGCCAACTGGAAAAATCTCAAATCATGGAATGATCTTTTCTCTCACAGCCTGGAGTACTCAGCCAGAGGAGAGCCCAGCCACTCTTTTTCAAGGTCCAGCTGTCTCTTTGAAGAGAAGAGGGGATAGAGGAAGCTGTCTTCAGCTATGCTGGAGCACCTCAGTTCAGAGGCTTTTGGTTTGCTTTGCCCCTTTGCCTTTTGCCTTTTCCCACTTGGGGTTTGCTATTGTTTTTCCTTTAGGGTGTGAGAGGCTTCCAACCCTGGGCAGGCTCTGAAGGAGTGGCATCAGGGAAATGTGTTTTGATTTCACATAATCTCCTTTCGTTAAGAGGAGATGAGCAGCTGGTTGCCCCAGAAAAATGCCAAGGGGAGCTGGGGAGTTGTTACTTGTAAATGTAGAGGAAGAAAGGAACAGATACTGGGAGGCAGTGTGTGATGTACAGCTGATACCTTCAGAGAATAGGGGCTTGTCTTTCTGTGATTCTCTCCTAACCATGGAGGAGGTAGTGGGAGGAGGCATGTGGCTTCTTGGGTTGAACTCCAGTGCAGAAGTCAACATTCTGCTCATTTAATTCACTAATTCATTAATTTCACAAATATTTTTTGTGTTGCTACTGTGTGCTAGGCACTATTCTAGGTACTAAGGATACAGAGGTAAATAAACAAACAACCATAAAAGGGCTTTGTCCTCATGATATTTAAATTCTAGTGAGGTATAGTGGCGAAAATGCATTTATAATGATGATAGTATAAGAAATAGTACGAAAGAAAAAAAAATGGGATAGGGAGCTATTTTAATAAGTGTGTGGTCATGGGAGGCCTCCTTAAAAATGACCACAAAATAAATAAATAAATAACCATTAGAGAAAACAGTTTTTATTACCTGAAATATTTTAAACACTTCAATTTTGAATGTTTTTTTTTTCTCGAAAGTTTTGAGGGTTTTCCAAAGACATATCTTCCCTTCTTATCTCTGGATATTCAGCTTTGGTTAGCTGGATTAGAGTTCATCATTATAGTTGCTTTTAGTGTAGATTGGGTTAAGACAGTCTTAGATTTTAGTGTAGATTGTGTTAAGACAGTCTTAGACTGTGTTAAGACAGTCTTAGAAAGTACACAAAGGGTGTACTTTGCATAAAATTTTTCTGTATGATTGAGAGGCTCCTTCCCACTCCCTTTTCAGCAGGGTTTGCTGCTGTTGTTTTTTTTTTTTTTACATGGTAGTAAGTAACTTTTGGGAATCTGAAATATTAAAGTCCCCTCCACAAACCTGACGTGAATGATAAACAGTACATAAACAAAGAATCCCTTCTTCAGAGCAGAATGCCAACAGCTGTAGACGTAACTCAGTGGCTGTCTGACAGCACAACCCAGGGCAGCGGCTTTTCACTGTCAGGAGTGTGGAATGGTGTGGTGTATTCTGTGGACTGTCCTGAATAACAGGACTTATGTTTTCTGCCAGTTCCTTTGAAAGGACTGTATTGTATGAAAAGAGACCCTTCATTTGTCATAACCCTACTCTTTGCTATTGGATCACACCTGACTACATCAATTCCACAAGACACCCTATCACAGTGGTTTCTAAAACAGCATTTCTTAACCCATTAGTGGGTAACAACCAGCATTTTTTTAAAAAGTGGAATCAGATGGTATCAGAGTATATCACACTTAGTAACCTTTGTTTCAGATGTATGTGTGTAGAGATAGGGTGTGTGTTTGTGTGTGTGTGTGCATGTGCATGCGCATGCTTGCAAGTGCATCAGATCCTGACAATAGTGTATTTTTATTATGTTGGAAAAACATAAGCCTATCAGATGAAGTTTGGTATTATTTTCAGATGAGGAAACTGAAACTCTGAAGTTAAGGACACTGTCTGTAATCATAGTAAAGTTTGAAGTCAACTCTTTGTAGCTTTTCCACATCTGATCTAGAACATGACAATTTTGTTACAGGACTTTTCATCTCTGATGATTTTCTAAGATTTTGGAGTTCACAGAGACACTGACGTGCCCCTGAGCATTGTTTTAAAATCAGATTACCAGTTCCAAGTTTGACTGGTTTCTCAGAATATCTCTACATGGTCTATTTCCAGAGAAGGGAAAAGAAAGATGAATCTAGTTACTTGTCTTTATTAACAGACAAGGAAAATCTAGAAGCTCTTTTCCTCTTACAGAAGGACAGCCTAGTTTTATCCAAGAGGAGAAACTAACTGGAAGCAGTAGCAGGCTCTCTCTCTTCATCATTCAAGAAAATTTTGTGTTGGTGAGACCAGTGTTGATGTAGTGAGTGGGTGGACATAGCAGGAGGAATCTGCCACCTTGTGTAAAATGTTTTGGTTTTCACTAATCAGGCATACTTTTGGATAGACTTAATTAACATTTGTTCTAGTAAGTACTGTTACAACATTTGCCACCAGTCCTACCCACTTCCCCAGCCTCCTGGGAAAGAGGTGGAACTTTCATGATGTTTAGGCAGCTATTTTGGCCTTAAAGGACAGACTTTTCAGAAAGGCATTATTTTCTCTGGCATTTCTTCCCTCTTGCCTGTAGTCACTTTTGAATGAATTCCTGATTGGTTCAGCTAGACTTTTTCTTTTTTGCACAGAAGAAATTGACCTTGTTGAAGATGCCAGAAAAATACAGTGAAAACCTGCTACCTGCTCCCTTATCTTCCTCTCTGTACTACTTTGTTACCCCAACCCACTCGAGCCCCCAGTAAAAAGTGACCTTTTGGCCCAGGGCCCTATCTGAGTGTTTTGTGTGGCAGAGCTGTCTCTGGCTGACTCCCAGGATTGTTAATGACTTCCTTCTCTGTCTCTAAATAATTGCTTGAAAAGACAGCTGTGGAGAGACATTGCCCCCAGCTTGCAGGCTTATTAATTCCAGCCATATGTAAGAGGGTGCAAAGAAAGAAGGTGGAAGTTACTTTGCCAAGAGTAGCAAGTGGAGGGAAACAGAGATTCAGGCTTTAGGGGAGAGCAGCACCACCACATTGCAGACTAGACTTGGAGTTTGTGAGGTCTGAGTAGATTTCAGTCCAAAGAAACGTCATTAAATCCCAAATAGAGGGAAGCAAACTAAGAAGCAGTTACTCTATATCTAAATTCCTTACAGTAGGGTTCCTCTGGTATTGTTTGAATATAATGTAGCCTGTAGGATACTTGTGTTTTTTTGTGCACCTCTTCAAGAACAGAAGCATGCAAGTAGTGTGCACAGTCTGAGGAACAAAGAGGTAAGACATCCAAGAGATTCCCTAAATGTCAGCCTTCATGCACTTGACCATTATTCATAACTTCTGCGTTTGTCTGTTTCCACATTGGCCTTTGAAACAAGTTTCAAAAAAGATATTCTATACCTTGCTCCTTAAAAAAAAAAAAAAAAAGGAAAAAAAAAGGAATAGTTAGTCAAAACTTGCATAGACAGGAGGAGAATCAAATACAGGTAGGAAGTAGATACTCCAGTTAGCTGTTCAGCTCAGCTCTAATACTTCTAGCACTCAGGGTTATAAAGGAGACAAGATAGGGCACTTGATTTTTATTTTTCAAGAACAGGAAACATACCAGGTTTCCAAGGAGATGCAAACTCTTTCCTAAAACCAAGTTATAAAACAAGTTTATGCAAGTCTTTAGACAAAGGGCATTAAAGAAATGAATGTATAATGCAGCAACAAAGGTTTCCAAGAAGATGCAGAACTCTTCTTGTGAGTGACTTTTTGGTGTCTACTCCACAAACATCAAGGGTGTGGCCATTAAGGCCACTTTCACAGAGTGCAGCTAAGCATTTTAAGTTTCCTGTGATGCACTTTTTTGCCTGAAAAATAGACTAGGTGGGTAATTTCCATTAAAGCTGTGGTTTTCAAACTTTGATGCACATTAGGATTACTTGAGGCACTTTAAAAAGTATCTGTGCCCTGGCTGCATCCCAGACCAATTAAATCAGAACCTTTGATGGTGGACCCCAGGCATCAGTATTTTGTAAAACTGATTCCAAAGGTTAACCTAGTTTGAGAACCAGTCCATTAGATATCTTTACTTAATTCCTTCAGATGAATTTTTCAAGTAGTTAAGTCCTAGAATGCTATTATTCCATGTTGTTGATTTAAGGAAGTCCATGTAGTTTCTATTAACATTCTCTTAGGAACATTGAAACTTGTATTTATGCTGGGACCAAGGGCCACTACACCTTTCTTCTTCATAACCAGAACCAGAGATTTCATCAAGAAGCTATGTAGGGGCTTCCCTGGTGGCTCAGTGGTTGGGGGTCCGCCTGCCGATGCAGGGGACACGGGTTTGTGCCCCAGTCCGGGGAGATCCCACATGCCTCGGAGCGGCTGGGCCCGTGAGCCATGGCCGCTGAGCCTACGCGTCCAGAGCCTGTGCTCCACAATGGGAAAGGCCACAACAGTGAGAGGCCTGCGTACCGCAAAAAAAAAAAAAAAAAAAAGAAGCTATGTAGGATCAGCCTTAGCTGACCTTATCGTGGCTGTTGGAGAATATAGGACATTAGATGAAGTATAGGTAAACTTTTACACAAATTATTTCTGGCTCTGGATAGGCTGTTGTCTTGGGAGAATGCCAGCATCTCTCCAAGTGAGATAAGGAGAGACATGTATTCCCTAGTTCGTTTGAAGTTAAAAACATTGTTATATTTAATATCTGAACTCTCTGACCCTTACAAAGGTGATATGATAGACAGTGGGTATTTGTTTAAAATAATCAGTTCTTCTTTTAATTTTGAACTTGGAATAACTGAATATATCTCAAAGGGTTGAAACATCAGAGAATCATTCATTGTTTTTATGTAATCTGGATTTTATCACAGTCCAAATAATGCCTCTTGGGGATAACGGGAAGTGTGTGTGTGTGTGTGTGTGTGTGTGCGCGTGCGCGCGCGCGCGCACGTGCGTGCATGCATGTGTGAGATAATGAGAAAGAGATTGACTGTGAATGAGAATTATTTTGAATTGAATCATAGTGAAGCATATAGCAGGAATCATACAATAATAGTATTCTGGTTTAAGAGCCACTTGTTTTTTTTGGCCTCGGGCAAGCCATAACCTCTGCTCCTCACTTTTCTCACCTGGAAAATTATAATTCCTGCCTCTTAGGCTTATTTTGAAGGTTAAATGAAATAGTTCATAAAGCACTTAGGATGGTGCCTAGCATGTTGCCAGTACTATTTAGGTGTTTATTAGAGCATAGAATCAACCTGTCCCACTAAGAATATTCTAAAACTGCTTTATTGTGTAAAGGCTTTTAATGGAGATGCTTTAACATCCCTAAATTACCTTTCTTTTGCTTGCTCAGGAAGTTTTTCTTTCTAACCTAAATTCTTTATGCTGTGCTACTGAGTCTCACGTAGGATTGCTTGTCCCCTGAGACCTCAGTGAGTTCCGTCCTCAGATAACTGAAATGCAGTTATTCCCTCCCTAGCCTTAATTCCTATATTCTAAATCTCCGGTTGACTTCTGGGCTCCACTTATCTGAACCCACCCCAGTTTTTCCATGCTGTTGAGCAGAGATGTGCTTGGGGCTGATTATGATGGGGGGATGACCTCATAGTTTCTGATGCCATCTTTCAATGTATGTAGCTCAGCCCTAAGCATGCTTTTTAAAAATAATGGCCCTAAATTGCTGACATTTTGTCATCTGCTCAGACTCCTAAATCTTTTTCTGCTCCCTGGACTGAATGGGATCAGCTGGAGCAAGATGCCTTTGTGCAGCCCTGCATTTACTGTGCTTGAGTGACCTCCAGTAGCGCTGTGTGTTCCCTCTGAGTAACGTGGGTAATGACTACAGCGACAATGCTGCTATTGTGTCCAGAGGTTTGGGGCTGTAATTTCATAATGAAATGGAAAAACATGAGATTAAAAACCTGAATCTAGCACAGTAATTATATTTAAGTATCACAAATCATCTCTCTGTATTTAGTTTGGTGTTTGAGATTTGGCCTCTCTTTGTGGAATACAGTCACGTCGTTTCATACATCTGCAAAATGGAAGGCTTCTAATTTATGGCTAAAATGTGGGAATTGCTTTCTCTTAATGGGAAGGTGACGAGAATGGTATTAAATTTGAAGGAGCTGGTTTGCTTCATTGACTAGAGTCAAGAAGGGAGGTTGTAGAACAACTGCCAAGGTAAAGATATGTTTGGGTCTTTTCATGGTTTAATTCCCAGATACTTAGATGTGACTACAGGCTCTCTCTTTAGAAGTTAACTGACATAGGCTGGCCGGGGAAATTCTCCAGGCCTTCAGCAAGCAGTGCAGTTGCAGAGGTATAAATACCTTGTGTGAAGCTGAGTTTCTGTAAGGATGAAAGACTTACCTCCGGTTGGTTTCCCACAGGTAGGTTAGTGCACTGGCTGTGCCTGGTCTGTTCACTACTGGGGACCTTGCATGTACCTGCAGGCTCTTTAGTTTGGCTGAGCCCTGGTGGGATGGGAGGGTGGGGAAGGTGTAGGTGGTGGCAGCTGGCAGGTGTTCCTGGGTGGTGAAGAACGGTGAGTTAGGCTCGGGGCTATTCCTTAATATGAAGTTAGAGGGGAAGGTGATTTAAGACTAATGATATCTCTGTCTCCTTGATTTCTAGGAAACATCAGATATAAAATGATCATAGAAGGAAGCTGTGAAAGGGATAATTATTATTGTCAGTCATTTACTGATTATCTACTATGTGACAAGCACTTTTTGTTACCATCTTTAAACTTTGCAGTAGACACTGCTATAAGGGCATTTCTGTTCCTATAATACCTCCCACCACCAAGTAATTTCTGTTGATAGAGGCACTACAGATTATCCCTGCTTCCCCAAACCTTTCCTCTCAGATTCTCTGTGATTCTACAAGGCCAAGTACCTGGAGGATCTGAACTGCTTTGGGCCACTGTTTGTTGATGCAAGTGTGGGCTACCGGTCACCAGCATTGGAATCACCTGGGGAGCTTGCTGTACCTCCTAGGCTTCATCAACACGCCCTAGCCAGGAATATTCTGGTTCAGTCGGTTAGGGGTGAGAGGGTTTGAGGTCTAGGAATTTGGATTTTGAACAGCCACACAAGGGATTCTTATTTACAATAAATCTTGGGAATCACTGCCTTAGGGCTCTCTCTCCCAGGAGGAGGCTATTCCAAAGGATTTGTTATGTTGAAATTTGCTCTGTGGAACATGGGCCTATTTTTCAGTCCCCTGCCCCTTGGTATCAATGTCTTGGGTGAAAATGCCTGCTTTGGTGGATTCCTTTTCTTCTGGATGTAGGGAAGGCTGGGCTTCTTTGCAACTTTACCCACCCTCAGGGGTCACAGAGAGAGAGGAGGGAGGCCTGCTAGGGAAGAGGTGGCCTGTCTCCAGCACTAAACTTGTCACCATCTAGGGCCTATGGTAGTTTCTGTTTCCACTGGAAACTCATTGAACATTCTAGCACTATTTATGTTTTTGGTGTAATATATAAAAACAGCAATTCAGGGGACTTCCCCGGTGGTTCAGTGGTAAAGAGTGCACCTTCCAATGCAGGGGACGCGGGTTCGATCCCTGGTCGGGGAACTAAGATCCCACATGCCGTGGGGCAACTAAGCCCTTGTGCTAAAACTACTGAGCCCGTGCGCCTCAACTAGAGAGACCATGCGCCCTGGAGCCCGCACGCCACAACTACAGAACCCACGTACTCTGGAGCCCGTGCGTCACAACTAGAGAGAGTAAACCTACACGCCACAACTAGAGAGAAGCCCACACGCTGCAATGAAAGATCCCGCATGCTGCGACGAAGATCTCAGGTGCTGCAACTAAGACCTGACGCAGCCAAAAGAAAAACCCCATGGCAATTCAGTGAAATTGAGCAAAGATTTATTGAGTAGCTGCAGAGGCTAAAGTGTCATGCCAAGGGGGACGGCATATGTAAGTAAAACAGTTTCCAGCCTTCATCCAAGGGGCTGTGTTCTAATGCTGTCCTCAGTCCTGACTCACAACTGTGGCGGTCTGAGCCTGTCCTGTGATAGGGGCTTCTATAGAGGGAAGTCAAAACAGAGCACTCTGGGAATGTCGGGGTGGAAACAGTTCATCCCAGTTAGGCAAAAGGCTTCTTTGGGCAAGTGGTCCAGGGAAGTGACTTTCAACCTTGCCTGTGTTTTAGAATAACCAGGGAGAATTTTTTAAAAATCTTAACATCGACGCCATACCCCACAGCAATCAAATCAGCATTTTTGGAATTTGATCACAGGCATCAGTATTTTTTAAGGCTCCCTACATGATTTTCCGGTGCAGCCAAGGCTGAGAGCCCCTGATATAGAAAGAAGGGCAAATCAGCTGTCATTGGGATGAGGGATAGGTAGAGATGGAAAAGGTATTCCAAGCATGAACAGAGGCCTAGAGGCAGCAAAGTGAAAGCTCTAGCTGGGGAATGCTGCTCAGTGGGGTGTGATTGGAGCACAGGACTCCTGGAGTGAGTGGGGAGGGAAATTATGCTAATTAGGTAGGGTTGGATTAAAGTGTTCTTCCGAGGAATTGGGAGACATCGTGTCTTTGCACTGTGCTTGGAGCTCCCACTCACCTCCTGTTAACATGGAGGATGAGGCCCCGGGAACTTGTTGCTGCCCCAGGTACCAGTTGGTCAGGGCAGGTAACATGAGGCATGCTCAGTTAGTTCCCTTTGCAAGGCTTTTTGCCTTAGACCATACATCTCAAGCTCGTGCCAGGCTTAGCACTTTCTCTTGGCGTCTGTTGTTTGCCATTTTTCTTTTATAAAAGCCAACTGAAGGTCACTTGGGGTCAGTGTGGTAGGAAGGTATTGATGTTAGGCAGGAACATGGCAGTAGTTTTCGTCTTTTTGCTGGGCTCCTGTAAGCATGTTGTGGGAGAGTTGCTGGGCATACTGGGGGCAGATGTTTGCAAGTAAAAGCGTGTATGTTTCTGTGTTCTTGCAGCTGCATTCATTTTGTGCCCGATTCCACTGAGGCCTGGTACTTTATCTGCTTATTGCTGTTTCTGGGAAGTTAATTTGCAGGTGCTATAAATATGTATGGTTCATACACTTCATTTATTCTTTCTCCCTCGAAGCCTCTCCTCTTTATTAGGCACTTTGCATTTGTCTGTTTGGTGCCTGTATTTTTTATGCCACTATTTTGATAGTAACATTACAGGTAAAGCCACTCAATTACGTAGGACTCTTTCTGTGCTTTGGGCAGGTGCATCTGTGCAGCCCAAGGGGAGGTCCATGTTTCAAGGTTTTGTTTCTTGTTACAGGTAGAAAAACCAGGAGAGTTCAAGAGAGAGCTCATTTTCTTTCATTATTAGCGAGGAGACTATGCATTCACAAACAAAAACCTTAAAATAGTTCATAAAATAGTGCCACTCATGTACCCACCCTTCCATTCATCTCTTGACCCTCCCTGCCATCCACCTATCCATTTAGAGAAGGTAGTACAATATAGTAGTTGAGAATAACAGACTCTGGAGCCAGTCTGCTTGAGTTGAAATGGTGGCTCCTCCACTTGTTTCATCTTTTTCTGTCATCTTTAAAATGGATATAGTAACAATCTCATAGAGTTGTGATGATTAAGGGATTAATGTACATAAAGTGCTTAGAAAGTGCCTGGGCATAGGGAAGTCCTAAGTTTGCTGCTGCTGTTATTATTATGGTTGCTGTTATTAATCATGGCAAATAAAATGTATTGGCAGATGAATTTGGTCCATTGGCTTTCAGTTTTGTGATCTTAGAATCTATACAGAGGAGAAAAGTTTGGAAAGGGAGTTTGGGCTGGATCATGGAGGGACTTGATTCCAGATTTTAAGATCTGTAAACAGTGAGAAGGCCTTCCGGTTTTGGTCTTGGTAAGAGACGTCCATCAGAAAGTTATTCTCGCACCTTTGCACAAAATAAATCATTTGCAGAATTAGAACAATTAGGGGGCTATTTAATGGTCCAAGGTACAATAAAACGAATGAGAGTAGTGACAACGGAAATTGAGACTTGGCAGTGGGACACGAAAGGTTCTTTCTGTGGTTAGATTCTCTTGTACTTGGTTTGAGAAGGGAAGATGGGAAATTAATTTGGAACCAAAAATTTTGGTGAATTGATGCCCTCCATCTCCACCCGTGATGAGATGGGAAATTGTTAGGTACGTACCATTACTGGTTATTGGAGGCAGAGGGGCTAGTGTCATTCTGTTCAGTGCTTTTACATGGCTCGTTATCAACAGGACGCGATTAGCTCTTGAAGGGTGCCTGCCTGTTCTCCTCTCCACCTAATTACTGTGTGGAGCTTGGGTTCATGCACAAAGTTACCTTGATTACACAGTAAGTTTATGGAGCTGTAAATGCTCATACACTACTTGGAGAAGGCCCTTCAGACTTTAACATTCAGGGCTGCTGTGGGTGGGCTGAGAACAGCCATGATGGATATGTTTTCCAGATTCCATGGTGTGACGCCTTAGGTTATCTATCCCTGTTCAAGTCTTCTCTTCTTCCACAATCGATAGACAATGCAGTGAAAAGATGTAACCTAACTGAAGATGGATGGAGTGGACCAGAAGTTGAAAATAGGGAAGAGACTGCACAGTCCTGCAGTCTGTCCCAGAATCAGACATTTTTGTGGCGTGATCTGGAAGAAGAAAAACATTTATGGCCAAACCTCACTCAATTGAACGATTGTGGGGATGGTGCAGACAGATTCGTGGGGTAGTTGGAAAGAAATGCAGTTCTATTATTTTTAGTTATAGACTGGTAACTTGAGCAAGGGCAATGAGGTATTGCCTTAGCAGTACTTTTTTTGTTGGGGGGATTGGCCTTCATGTATAATTCGGAATATCAGTCATTAATATTAAATACCTTTGATTATTTTCCTCTCTTTGATGGTGTGATCATGTCTGTATGGTCTCGTTTATGCTCTCATTTGCCCTGATAGCGGACTCTTTATGTTTGCAGTAAAACCTCCTTCAGCCTAACTTGAGTCTAGATTTCCCTAGAAGCTTTTAATTAACTACGGTACGTCTGAATTTTGAGGGTTTTTATTGAGAGGAGGAAGTGGAATCACATGTGGAAAGTGCTTAGCGAACAGATATGAGTTCGTTTACTCCCTCTTTCCACTTTGAATGAGGGAGTGGCTAAGTGGCTAAGTTTCAAGTTTTGGGATACTGCTTTCTTACCTCCACCCCTAGAGAGTAACCTTGGAGGGGAGATGTTCTGGGACCTAGGGATGGTTGTGAGTGGGAGGTGGGGAGGAGTATTACCCAGAGCCCAGGTGTCCCTGCCGTCTTGTCTAGAACTCCGTGGTTCTCAAACTGCCATGTGCCTGAGAATCATCCTTCCCCTGTCTCCCCAAGGGATGGGGTCAGACTTCACAGATCTTGAGGTGCTGCTCTCTTGCATAGATTAGGTATCCGAATCCTGAATCCAAACCTGGACTGCTGTGCTCCTCCAGTGCCCACTCAGCAGTCCTGGGCTGGTAGGAAGGCAGATGTTTCCTCAGCAGAGATGTGAAGCTCTTGCCTTCTTTTTTTGTCCTTTTAAATTCACAGTGAAGAGAGTATTAGATATGCAGCAAAGCAGGAAGGAAAACTGATCTTGCCTGTCTCCAGAGTCTCAGGGAGATAAAGCAAGTGCCTGACTTGGAGGCAGCTGGAGATCTGTGGTGTTCCAGGAGACCTCAGCTCTCAAATGGGCTCTTGGCAGCCTCACTGATAATCACAGTGTGATCACTACTGGGCTTCCTTATTTAAGATGCTCTTAAATTTTCTTTTCTAACAGTATAAGGTTATGTCTTCACCAGCTCCTCAAATTTAAAAAAAAGAAACAGAGGGAGGCAAAACAAATCCCAGAACATTTTTTTTTTCCTCTTTCTAAAGGTTGCAAACATAAATCATATTTAGAACAATGAATGGAACTTATTTTTTATCTTCAGAAAGCTGGGCCTCTGGCATCTTAAAAAGTCTCTTTATTTTAGAAAGGAAGGAGACTGGTAAAGCGGAAGGGCTATGCTCCCGGGATCAGGAGACTCGGCTTTGCCACCAGCTGCTTGGGGCTACTTGGCCAGAACCGGTCTCCACTTTGAGCCATTTTCCCTCTCTATAAAACGTGGGGGCCATCAAGCTATTTCAGTGAGAATGCTTTACGATTCTAGTGATGAGCTCAATGCCTGCATCATAGACAGTTCGTAGATTTTGTCGCCCTATTTCGAATTTGTGAGGTATAGTGTCTGCTGTCTATCTTTGTTGCACTCGGGGTGTCTCTTCACTAATGTTTCATAAAATCGTGGTGAGTTAGTGCTGGGGGGACCTTATGAGAACAGGTGGTTCACCCTGTGTTCATTTTACACCCGAGACACATGGATACCCCAACTTGCTTTCCCCAAGGTTGGGGCATCATTTGGGGTCTTTTCACCTTTCTCTTTGGTGTGTTTTAAGATGTTGTGTTGCCCCCTCACCAAGGTGTTTTCTTTCAATTCCATATTCCTTCCATTTTCCCTGGGACACTGGAATATTCAGTTGCAGTTTTGGGCAAAAGTACTCCTGTGGCCTCCAATGTTTTAAAAATTATAAACTCCTTGTAAGAAGAATTTGATCGTATTTGAAGAATTTGGTCATACCATACTAATATATTTACACACTTTACAGATGTATTAGGTTATAAAATATATGTTAGAAATTACATAAGAATGGTATGAGAAATAATTATAAATAGAAGCTCTGATTTTTTTCCCAGTGCCCCAGTGTATCAGTTTATACCTTCCGTGGAATGTGAACTTGCTTTGAGGGCCACTGATCCCACACCATGGTGGGCTTAGAGTTTAGACTGCCAGCTATGCAATTTCCTGTGGCACTTGTCAAAAATACGAATTCTGGTACCTCAACCCAGACCACTGAATGAGAACATCTCCTGGTAGGACCTGGGAGTCTGCATTTTCAGCCAGTTCTCCTGGTGCCCCTGAGCCAGTTCTGGCAACCGCTGTTAGAGACAAGCAGAAGATATATCATTTGTAGTACCTATACACTGCATAATCGTACATGGAATTTCTCAAAACCCCTTCAGGATTTTCCAGGTGCTTTTTTGGTTTGTAACTCCAAATATTTGCTATTGTATCTCAGTCTTTTTCTCAGAAGTCTAAATATTATTGAAAACCTAAAGATAATGAAAAATTAGGGCTTCCCTGGTGGCGCAGTGGTTGAGAGTCCGCCTGCCGATGCAGGGGATACGGGTTCGTGCCCTGGTCTGGGAAGATCCCACATGCCGTGGAGCGGCTGGGCCCGTGAGCCATGGCCGTTGAGCCTGCTCGTCCGGGGCCTGTGCTCCACAACGGGAGAGGCCACAACAGTGAGAGGCCCACATACCACAAAAAAAAAAAAAAAAAAAAAAAAAAAAATTAGACAACCAACTTTTACCAAAGTAGATTTAAGGGTTGTTTTTAATAACTTATGTGTCTATAACTATATGTTTGAAAGGACATTTCAGTATCCTGGTTATTGAGCATGTACTCTCAAACATTCAAATAAAATCAGTGTCAGATAAACACGCAACAGGAAATTTGTTTCTAACTATACACACCAGGTCAGGGTTATCTGTTCCTGTATCAGCTTTGGGAAAGCTCCCACACAAAGTTCTAAGTAGCAAGAGTGCAGGCCATTTGAGAAAATGTGATAATTAAGATCCAGCAACTAGACTAAGGCTGAGTGAATAGAAATCAGAGCAGCAGTTGAGCTGGTGGGAGTGAGTAAGCCGTAATTATATCTGGGGTCACCAGATGTATCCCTGGTGTAGAATTCCAAAGCATCCCCTCCTTTTGCTGTCTTCTCCTACCCTGAGATTTGGCCAGTTATCCCTAACAAGATTTGGTCAGGCACACCACTGGGGTGAGATTGTGAAGCTGCTTTTGCCCACGTATTGTGATTTGGTATTTTAAAAAATGTTCACTTCCCAGCCTCAGTTCAGTCTTTTAGCCTCTCTTGCAGTAAGTGTGCCAAAGGTCAGGAATTCTGTCAGTTTGATTCAGCTCTGCTCCCCTGATAGCAGTTAGCGCAGGCCTTGGGACATAGAGCCTCCCGACATGAACTGATGCAAGTATCAGTGATTCAGAAGGTCCCACATGGTGGAGTCTCTGCCCACTTATTCAGCCACAAACAGGTCTTGTAGCTCTCCTGGCTACTCCCTGCACTTTTCCTGGAAAGGGCTCTGTTGTTTCTGAGCCTTCCCGTTTGTTTCTACTCTCTCTCTCTCTCTGTCGTACTTCCAACCCCCTCACCTTTTTGCTTGGCCAGTTCCTACTTACCTTTTAGATAAATAGTTAGAACTGACACTTCTTTTGGTCTTACTAAACTAGGATAGATATCCCTGCTGTGTGCTTCCATGGTCCCCTCACTTCCCCTAGAATAACGTTTATCATAGTTTTTGATTCTTACTTACTAATTGTTATCCCCTGGACTAGAGTCTGCTCCACCAGGACGAGAATTCTAGTCTTCTTGCTCATCACTGTTTCCTCATTGCAAAGTGTAAGGTATGTGACATGGTAGGTTATCAATCAACATTTCTTGACTGAATAAAGTAAGTGCATAATAAAACAATATATGTCAGTTAATGAGGTTATTGGTAAGGATATACTTGTCAATTTCAATCATGGTAATTAACACTGCTAGGTTTAACTGCTGGGTTTTATGAGAAAGAATGATTAAAAGTAAATAGAAAGGGGCTTCCCTGGTGGCCCAGTGGTTGAGAGTCTGCCTGCCGATGCAGGGGACACGGGGTTCGTGCCCCAGTCTGGGAAGATCCCACATGCCGCGGAGCGGCTGGGCCCGTGAGCCATGGCCGCTGAGCCTGTGTGTCTGGAGCCTGTGCTCTGCTACGGGAGAGACCACAACAGTGAGAGGGCCGTGTACCGAGGGGGAAAAAAAAAAAAAATAGACGGGAGATGGAACTTATGACCAAAAGGTTTTATGTGCCTGTTGATGCCTACCGCTGGGCAAAACTTTCTGCAAATAAAGCAAAGTCCCTTGATGGACTTAATTTACATACTATAAAATATAAAAAATTTAAAGACATTACTATGCAATATGGTGTTTACTATACTATGTACAATCTGTAAAAAAAAAAGTTAGGTGTCAGTACCAACATGCATTCATTTATTCATTCACTCAGCAGGTTTATTCTTTGTATATGTGCCAGACACTATTCTAGATGCTTAGGACCCAATGGTGAACAAAACGTACAATATCTGTCCCAAATGAACATACATTCTAACGGTGGAGACAGTCATTAAAGAAAGTAAATAAATAATCTAGAATATTAGAAGCCGGTAAGTGCCATGGAGAAAAAGGAAGGAGGAAAGAGACAGGAAGTGCTACTGTGTGTTTTGGGGGTGGTGGTGGATGCAATTTTAGATTCAATGGCCAAGACAAGAGTCACTGAGAAGATGGCTCTTGAGTAATGATCTGAAATGTGGTGAGGAAGTGAGCTGGGCAGGTATCTGTGAGAGAAGAGAGATGTGGAGGCCGGGAGGTGAGATGGTACACTTGGCTCTTTGGAATGTGCTTACCATCCTTCATGTTTATTACATTAACGGGACCAGCATGTTGGGATCAAAGTGAACTGTTTATCAGAATCTGTATATGTTTCCTGTCTTTGGACAGCTGCCCTAGCTAATCCTTAGCCTGAATATGTACTTTAAGGGTAGTGGATTTATTTCTTTTTACAAAGTTTGTTTGATAGAAAAGGCCCTACAGAAACCTTTCTTTTTCCTTTTGTGGGTCAGAATTCCTGCTTTATTATCTGTGCTTACCCTCTAAGCTCTAGTCTGTGTTGGAACCACTTCTCTGAGAGCTTGTATTCCTTGAGGGCAGGGTACATTTCTTGTTTAACCAGTTTACACAAGTCTTATCACGCTGTCCCCTGCATGGGGACCTGATAAGTTATTTTGGCTGATAATGGAAGGGCTTTTCTGTCTACTTCTGTCCCCCCTTGATGGCTTCCTTATCTGTTCTCCTGTAGCGCTGTGAACTCATTTCATTACTTAATGAAATTTTATCTTATGTTATTGCTTATTTTGTGCAGCTGTCTTATCTGTCTAACTAGAGAGGAACTTGCATTTTCTTGCTCAACCTTGGAGTGCTGGCTCATAGTGGGTATGCTATGTATATATACCACTCGTTGCTGTTGGTCAAAGTGCTTGTCGCTTTTGGATGAGTGAACCAGTATCTTACTTTTGCAGTGTTTTATTTATTTATTTTTTGGTTTACAGTCTATATCTTGAGTTCAGTTCTACTTAGGACTTGGCCTGGGTACACTGCTGGAGAGCCCAGGGGAATAGTATAGTTATTAAGGGAGAAATCCTTTGTGAATTCTTAAATCTTCCAATGTAAGGATTTTTGGTTTATAGTGGTTTTCTGCAGATTGACAGTTCTTCAGAGAACCTCTGTTGACTGTTTATGACAGACATGTTGTAAACTAATTGTTCTTTTAAATTTCATTGACATTTTCTTTCTCACTTGGTGGTCATTTCCTCAAAAATATTTGCTCACTCCAAGGTAATTACTGTAATACCTAATAAAAGAGAATGAAAAAGCCAGGTTCAGCTGTGGGTGCTGGTCTGGGCAGTTTCTAGCTCCTCCCACAATGATGGGCAATAATCAGATCTGTGTCTCAGCAGAATTATAAATGACTGCATTTTATGGCTCTCCTTAGGAATTGCTTTGCTTGGAATACTGTAGTTGAAACTGCTGATGTACTGTGCACTGTTTTCTATCGGCAGTCTACCGTGACTGGCACCAACTGGAGATAACTCTTGAATAAATAACTGCCACTTTGAGGAGGTCGTCCAGGAGCCCCTGATGTCCACCAGTGTATCACCAGTCACTGGATGTGCTTCCTTATATAGTGACTTTTTGGATTACTTTTCTGGAAACCTCTGTGTCCCGATCCTCATCTGTTCCTCTGCCCACACATGAAAGTCCGTATAGTTGTTGATAGTTATGGAAAATACAACCTGAAGACGTGCAGTCAAAAAATAAATCCCTGTCTGCCCATGCCAGTCAGCACCACCTGTAAGCTAGTTAAACTCAGCATCTCACAGGTGTTCCTAGGGAGGAACACAGTGTCACACACTCGTTTCTTTGGGGCTATTAACATTTTTCAGAGCTCTTTACATTTCATTTTCCAGTGACACCATATTAAACAGGGAAATAGGAGGGAAGGAGATGGGAGTTTTGCTGATGGATGGACCTGGCAATCATAATGCATACACACGGGGACACACACACACACACACACACACACACACACACACGCCTGTAGTTTACTCCACGTGGAGTTTCACAGCAGTGTTGCAGGTGTCTTCTGTGGGGAGGTAGAGCTTTCAGTCCTCATCATATGAAACTTCCCATACCTTTGATGTTGCCTTAGAGCTCATTTTTGATTTCTGCAGCATGTCAGAGAATTACCTGACTTGGTTCCTGGTGTGGCTCTGAAATGCTGAGTTTAGGGTGAATTTGAAGTGTCACTTTGGTCCTTACTTTGCAAAAGTCAGTGAAGAGTTGCCATGATAATTAATCCTATAATGCCTTTAATGAAGATTTAAGTCATCATTCCCCTGATCTATTAGTTTTATTCCTTGTTGAGAGCCGAAATACAGGATTGTGGGCTCATAGTTACATGGATGGTGACAGACCTGGGTTGTTGTTGAGAATTGCAGATTTTGTCATCACATGTGTCATGTCTTGAGTTGTAGCATCTTTGGGTTCCATCAGCTTCACCTGGGAACTTGTTTGAAATGCAGATTTTCAAGGCCCCATCTTGATTTCCTGGGGGCGGGAGTCAGGGTGGGAGGAAGCCAGCAATCTGTGTCTTAATAAGCCCTCCCAAGATTCTGATGCACAGTTAAGTTTAAGAATCACTGAACCAGGGGGGAGTTGCTTTCCTTTTAGTCTCTTGAGCTTACAGCAGTTGATATTTTAGCTTTTATGTGAGGGAGGACGGTTATGTCTTCCTTTAAACTCTTCCTTGGTGCAGTTGATTGTCAGATGCAGAATGCTGACGTGAGGATGGATTGTGAATATGACCCACTGTGGCAGTGTTTACAGCCTCAGCCCAGTGCTCTGTGGACTTAATTAAGTAGCACCCTTCGTAATAGGTAGATAAATCTACAAGGATGTTGTGAGGTTACATGGCGAGACTTTCAAAACACACCAACTTTATGCTTGTGGCAAGTGCTTTGTCCAGTGTTGGCATTTTTGAAATCATCTTTTATCTCTGTCCCCGGCCCAGAAATTTCCTTGTGAGAACTGTATTTACTTTAGACAGACTGTTATGGATAGTCAGAAGGAGGGGACAAACAATACAGAAAAGTGGACTTTCTTTGTATTTCTTGCTGAGAAGAAAAAAATTCCAGTGAGGAGTTAAAGGGGCTTCATATCTTGGTTGAGGCAAATGATCACAGTAGGATGGTAGAGGAATAGAGTGCAACTGTAAGAAAATACCCAACTACATGCAGACAAGAAAATACGTGGGGGAAAAGAATATGAAAAAGAAACAATGCAAATTCGTCTGCGTGATTTTTGCAAATCTTTGTTAAGATGGAACCAAGCAACCTAGGGAATCAGGTAGGTAATCATCCTAAAAATTACAGTAGCGATGAACTCTTTCTTTCTGAGACAGGTACAGGAATCAGAGCCAACTTTTATTTCCCTTAGGAAATGTAGATGTGATGCCCCCAGTGAGCACTAAGTAAATATTGGAGGATAGTATTCCAGCAACTGGGACAAAGATAGTTTTCTTTTTCCTGACCGATTCTAACCAAGGTCTTTCACTAGCTTCAAAACCACAGAAGAAAGACAAGAGTATGAGGATAAAATTCAGAAAATTTGCTTTATCTTAGGATATTCATGTAAAGGTTTAATAGAAGATGATGTTGGAATGGAATATAGTAATAGCTTATATTTGTTGTTTCCATGTATGAGGCATTGTTCTAAGGGTTTTACAAGTATTGGACCATTACTCCTTACACAGTGTTATGAGCTAGGTTCTATTATCTTCATTTTATAAGAGGAAACTGAGGCACAGATAGAAGTTAGTTCACCCAAGGTCACACAGCTAGTAAATGGGATTTAAACCCAAGCAGATTCATTCCAGAGCCCTTGCCTTGTACTTTCATACTCATCTGTGGGCTCCTTCTTCCTTATGATTTCAAGTAAAGAATTGTCATGGATTAGCTTTTTTTTTTTTTGCAGTACGCAGGCCTCTCACTGCCGAGGCCTCTCCCGCTGCGGAGCACAGGCTCTGGACGCACAGGCTCAGTGGCCATGGATCACAGGCCCAGCTGCTCTGTGGCATGTGGGATCTTCCTGGACCGGGGCACGAACCTGCATCGGCAGGCGGACTCCCAACCACTGCGCCACTAGGGAAGCCCGGATTAGCTTTTTACTACAGTAAAAGTGCTTGTTTGTCAGACGCTTCATCATATTTGGTCCTAGGAAAAGAAGTCTTTGACCTTATTTTGGGAGTTTTTTGTGTTTTTGTTTTTGTTTTACATTTAACATCTGATCAGGAAATACTTGTTGTGTAATATTATTACACCACTGAGTGTAGATTTTAGGTGGAAACTTAAAATATTTAGAGCAAGTGGTGGCCAGCTTGCTCATATGATGTTTAGTTTACTGGACCTCATGTTGCCTCCCTGAAGTTAAATGATATAGTGGCTGCACAGGGGTATCATGGAAACGAAATGTCGTAAGTGTAATGAGCTCAGATAAGATGAGCAGTGTCTAATGTGTTTTTTTAAAGTTGTTGTTTTCCTCCTTTTAACAAAGATGACACCAAGTTGGAAACATCTGGATTACGTCACTATGGGTATTTAATTATTTTTTATTATAAATCACCAAGATCAAGATTTAAAATGCTGATTTCTAGTTATATTAGTTACGTATGGCTATGTATAAAATTACCTCAAAATTTATCTACTTAAAAGAGCAAACATTTACTATCTCATAGTTTCTGTGGGTCAGGTATTCCTGAGTGGTTCTTGCTCAGGTACTTTCATGAGATTGCAGTAGATGTTGGTTGGGACTGGTATCACCTAAATGACTGGAGCTGGAGAACCCACTTTTTTTGTTTTTTTGTTTTTGTTTTTTTGCGGTACGCGGGCCTCTCACTGCTGTGGCCTCTCCCGCTGCGGAGCACAGGCTCCGGACACGCAGGCCCAGCGGCCATGGCCCACAGGCCCAGCCGCTCTGCAGCACATGGGATCCTCCTGGACCTGGGCACGAACCCGTGTCCCCCGCATCGGCAGGCGGACTCTCAACCACTGCGCCACCAGGGAAGCCCGAGAACCCACTTTTAAGATGGCACACTCACATGGCTTTTGGCAGGAGGCCTCAGTTTCTTACCGCATGGACTTCTCCAAAGTGACCTCTTGACATGACAGCTGGTTTTCCCAGAGTGAATGATTCAAGACAGAGACAAATGACTTAATCATGCAATTCATAACTGTCACTTCTGCCACATTCTGTTAATCAGAAGGGAGTCACTAAATACAGCCTGCATTCAAGGGAATTAAGCTACCTTGTGAAGGGAAGAGTATTAAAGAATTTGTGGACATATTTTAATCATCACACTAGGCATGACTCCATACCTACTAAATCAGACTCTCTGGGTATGGTAATTTGTATTTTTAACAGACTCCCCCAAACGATTTCTATGCACACTTAAAGAACAACTAGGTAGGTGTTCAGGTGATATTTGTTGGATGATTCAGTCTGGAAGTAAATGGATAGTATAATGTCACTATTCTGGTTTATTTAAGAAGCCAGATATATTTTTCATGTTAGTGTTCTAAATTTAGTGTTCTGAATAGTTAAGGTGTATGCTTAGGCACTAAGTCTGGTACTTAACTGGGTAATATAGTGAACGACGTATTTCCTTAGATTTTACTTTATCTGAAAAGGCCTTTAGGTTTCATTCTGTCACTCAGATGAGCCCTCCTCTAATTTAGCCTGTGGTGTCTGAGCAGCTACCCTCAGTATATACACATAGCCAGAGTAGGAACTTCACTCACAGTTATAAAGAAATTAAGTATATGGCTAGGTAGGGCAAGGCAAAAGGGTATCCTGAGGTTTTTGTTTCAGGATCTAGGCAGCTGGGCTGATGATCCTTATTGGCTCACTGGCTTCTGCAGCTGCATGATTTTGTTAGGAGAGAGAGGGGTACAAAACCAGGGGGCTGCAAAGAACAGTCAGATGGCTTCTGGAGCCCCTCTAACCAGGACTTCACTCCGTCTTAGATGTTAAAGGCTTTCAGTGGATAATCAGGCCCCCTTCTCCATCATAGCCATCATTTTCTTAACTTCCCATCAACATAAGTCCTCTGAATCCTTGCCTACAAGGAATGCAGCTAGTTATTTGGGAGTGGAGGATGCACATCATGGAAATACATGACTCCTCTTCAAATCTATACACCAACCACCCATCTTCTTCTCTCCCTGCCCCTAATGAAAGAAGGCAGATAAATACAGATGCTCAGAACCCTAGTCTCACATTTCATCTGAAATTCCTTGATTGATAGAAGCACACAATTAGGGGATAAAAACCCCAGAGAGGAAATAACACAGCGATGCCTGTAAAGAGAGGCCTTTTCAGCATAAGTGAGCCTTGCACCCAGAGTCTGTGATCACACACTGGAACGGCCATATGATAGAGCTGACATGGCCCACTAGGTGCAACAGATTGTTCCGTTTGTAACCAGTCAGTACCGCAATTGACAAATATTTATTGAACAGCTAGGAAGCACCCTGGTTCACATGGCCCTCATCAGCTATTTTTAAGAGCAATGCAGAACCTCCTAACCTGTCTGTCTGCCTTCAGGCTTGCCTCTGCCCCAGTTAAATCAGTTCTGTACATTGAAACCAGAGTGAATTTTCCTAAAATATACAAACTTGACCAGGTCATTGACCTACTTAAAATGCTGTGCTTGATGATCAGCATCCAGATAAAGCCCATACTCCCTATAGCACAACTTAAGCGGTAAGTCATAGTCTGGCTCCTGCCTGACTCTGCTTCCCCACTGCTGCTGCTCCACATCCGTTCTAGCCTCCAGACACTCCCCACTCCACGTGCCCCCAACATGCCTGCCTTTATGGTGCCGTATAAGGGTGGATAAGGTAGAGTGGCCTTTGAGCTCAGCTCAGTAGGCTTTGATACAAGCCACAGCTCTGTGACTTACAAATTGTGTCATCTTCGACAAATTATACTAGACGTTTCTGAGCCTTCAGATTTGTTCCTCATCTACAGAAATAAATGACTAGCCTCACAAGATTCTTGTGAAGATTAACTATGATAATATTTAAAATGCTTAGTGCAGGGCTTCCCTGGTGGCTCAGTGGTTGAGAGTCTGCCTGCCGATGCAGGGGACATGGGTTCGTGCCCCGGTCCGGGAGGATCCCACAGGCCGCGGAGCGGCTGGGCCCGTGAGCCCTGGCCACTGAGCCTGCGCGTCCGGAGCCTGTGCTCCGCAACGGGAGAGGCCACAACAGTGAGAGGCCTGCATACTGCAAAAAAAAAAAAAAAAAAAAAAAAAAAAAAAAAAAAAAAAAAAAATGCTTAGTGCAGTGCCTGGCCCATAATTAAGACTGAATAAATATTGCAGTTGCTGTTATCGATGATGTACGGAAGGCCCCTGGCACATAATAGCTGTTTAATAGAGGAGAGGCCTTTTCCTCCCTGAACCTTGGTCTCTTCTCTGATCATAAGAAGCCCTAACTCTGACATTCAGAGTCTGATTTGGGGTGGGAATGGCATTGGTGAAGATAGAGATACAAGTTTTTAAGAGACAGAGAGGAAGTCGGTGGAGGAATTGAGGAGCATAGATTTAAAACGGATCATGCGTTTCCCCCTGATTTTTCCTCCAGTAGAATATGACTAATAACATCATTCCTTGTGGGGCAGGGAAAGATGGTGGTGAGCTGGGATTCAGAAGAAACTGACAATCTGACCTTTGGTAAGTCACTGCTTTCTGACCTTTGTTAGATCAGTTGTAAAATGGGTTTGCCGTTAGAATTAACTCAGATATTGTGTTTAAAAGCTTTTTGAGGAATAGAAGGCATACTGTGAAATAAGGTGACAATATTATGCTGCCAGTCCTACGATTCACAGCATGTTTAAAATACGTGTTTGAAAGCAACATTTTTATATTTACATACAATTGATGCTGAAGCATGTACCCCCTAGAGATGGAAGTTGCTAGGTGGTTAGGGAGAGTCACACATCCTGGAAGTATCTCTCATGCTTCTCCTCATGCCTTCTGTATCTCTTCTCTGAGAAGAGCTCAACTCTGGCAGTGGTTTTCTGGCCACAGTGCTTTTAATCCACACCACTCTATTACTGTCATAAAAGAGAAATCCGAAGGGCCTCATGGGAAGAATACTTACCATGGACTCATGGAGTTGGGAAGAATTGATTGAAACCTAGAGCAGATAAAACTTGACCTATCACTCAGTTTTCCAGTCTGTGATCTGGGGCTGATAAAGGCCATGCTGTCCCATCACTGTGAGGTTTAAGAGGCACATGTGGATAGCTAGTGTGTGTCTGGCATGTAATTGAGACATGACAATCTTTTCTTACTTGGGTTCCTGAAATGGTTCCCCAGTGTCCCCTGAATATCCAGCTCCAAAGTCTTCAGTCAAGGAGGGGCCTCCAAAGGCAGGCTCCAGGCTCCCCCTTTCTGATCTTATTTGTACCTTATTATCTCTAAGTCGTCCCTACCCCCACCCCCAATAATAATTATCCTCCAGACTGAAAGTCTTTCAGGTGCTTTTTCAGTTACTCACAGCCTTTTCCTTCTATGCCTTTGGCCTCGTTGTGCTGCTATTGGTGATGTTTCCCAAGCCCGTGGGACATGAAGGTCCTGTTCACCTCATAACTTTTCCCGGTACCACCCGTCCCTACCAGGTGGGATCAATCCTTCATTCCCTATTCTTCCAATGCATGTTGTTTTACTTCTGTTACAGCTCTTATCACAGTCTGCCTTGTAGTCATTTCTGTGTTTCCCCATCTGGATTCAGAGCCCCTGGAGGGCAAAGACTGTTGTTTTATTTTGTGCTGTTTTTTCTCACCCCCACAGTGCCTGATGCAGTAGGGGTTTAGTAAATACTGTTTGAATCAATGCATGAATGAAATTGTCTCTCCTAGTCCTGTTTGCAATGCTGTAATGCAGACCAGGTGAATATAGAATTTTGGCTTAGTGGATTTAGTTTAGCATAGGAAGTGAGTTTTCCAAGAAGCAATACTAGCTTTGAAAACAGAAATTGCCTTTAATCTTGTGGAAAACACATGCCAGCCCTCTCCATAGTAGTCTTAAATTACAGGAGAGCATTGCATTACTGTAAAAACACAAATAAATAAACCCATGACAATACAGTGTTTGGGAGATAAAACCACATAAAAGCCATCTTTCCCCAACTCTTCGGCATGGTAATTAGGGTATTTCTGGGAGGAAAAATAAAAAGACACCAGCAAAGAACAAGTGATGTTATGTTTAAAAACACTTCTTGCAATTGGCAAGGTGGGAGTAGGGGGTTATATTTTCCATTCAGCACAAATGTTCAGATACCTCCCAGCTTCTGCCAGACCTAATGCTATATTGATTGCATTGCCTGATAAATTGGGCACTAGGGTTGCCAAAGATGCCAGGCAGTACCTGGAGGGCAAAAGGTGTCACCCAGAAGGTAGTGCTATGAAACTTACCTGTTATACTTTACCTGAACATGACATATTCTTCTAAGTGCTGGGTCTCCATTGGCTCAAGCACCCCCTTTGTTGTGGGCTACAGCTTTACACTGGATTTTGTTTACTGATGACTATTTATTTGACTGTCTGCCTGGCTCTTTTTAACCCTAGGGTTCCGGATCCAGGTTCTTTTGAGAATAGAGTAAGAATGATTTTGTCAGCCACTGAGGGCTAAAACCGGACTGAACAGAACTTCTCATCACCTCCATTTCCAGCACCCTGGGCTGAGCTGCCACCATCTTTCACCCATTGCAATATTGCAGTAGCCTCCCCGCTCTCACCTCTGCCTCCCGCAGAGTATTCTTCACCCAGCAGCCAGAGTGGCCCTTTAAATATACTTTAGATCATATCACTCCTCAGTTCAGAATCCTCCAACTAGTCTCCCATTTTACTGAGAATGTAATTCAAAGATTATATACTTACTGTGGCCTCCAAGATACTGCATGGTCTGGAGCCTGCTATCTCCCACCTCATCTCCCCATGTCCCTTTCATTAATCCTCTCCGACCCTTGAGCTTTCGTGCTGTTCTTAAACCAAGCCAAGCCTTACCAGCCTCAGAGCCTTTGCACTATTGTTCTCTTAGTCTGGAACATTCTGTACTCGGATGTACATGTGGTTCGTACCCTTACTTCATTCAGGTCTGCTTGCATGTCACCTTGTTGGGGAGGTCCAGTCCACCTGTGTCCCCGGTGCTAGAACAATGCCTGGCATATGGCAAGCACGTAGGAAGTCTTTGAACTGTGAATAAGCATTGCCCAGTTATTCTAGCCAACTTGGAGGGAGAGCGTATGGTCTAGGGGACAGTGGCTCTGGAGTCAGATGTCAGATCCACGCTGCTGGATTTGTTATCCTCCTTCATTTGATAGATGTTCCACCTTGGGAAAATTCCTTAACTTCTCTAAGCCTATGTTTCTCTACTAGATAAATGAGATTGTGCCTACTACATACGATCATTATGAAGAGTTAAGTCAGATAATGTTTGTAAAGTCCCTGGCATTGTGTCTGGTGCACATATTGGATGTTTCCTAATTATTATTTCTCACACATTCTACTTCCTAGTTGTAGACTCATGTTATATGGGATAAGGGGAGTGTCTAAAAATAGTTTGAATGTGGTTTGTAATTTTCAAGTGTTCCTGCTTTATCTTCAGAGTTAGACATGTCTCAGACTCTGGGTGTTAGCTGGGGCAGCTCTGTGGGCATATCAGGGGATTTCAGTCAACAGAAAAAGGGAGAAGTCAGCAGCTGAGCCTAGGGGAGGTTCACAGTCCTGCTTGTGATTCAACAGGGACTGCATTTATGAAAATGGCAATTGAGTCCAAGGCAATTGAGACTTTGGGCTGTGCCAGCAAGTGTGGTATTTCCATTTACATCCTCAGAGTAAGTACAATTTCACCATTATTCCATTGAGGCTCTCCTTGCCAAGAAAAACCCATTGTAAATTTCTGGTTTAAAGATTCTGCAGTTTTAGGGAGTCATACTTTTTGTTGCTTTAACATTTTCTTGGCACCATAAATTTTAAGCCCCACTGGTCTACCTTGTAAATACTATACAAATGTTGTGAAAAGCTGAACCACGTCATTTGTTTTTCTGTGTTCCTTATAGGAAATGGTGATGCTTCTGCCCCCACCCGCTGCTTCCCCTCGGTTTCTGCTCAGGCAGTTTGGAGTGAGAAAGTGAGAGTGAGAAAGAAGACAGATTATCAGCAAAAGATAGGAAGGAGCTTTGCTTTGTGGACAGTGTTGAGCTAGGCAAGAGAGAAAAGTGTGTGGCTGGTAGGGTGTCTGCGTGACATGGATCCATTGTGTGGATCCCTCCTGCTGGACCAGTGGCCAGCTCCTGGCCAGGCCACCCGGGTGAGGGCCTCTGAAGCAGAGAGCCCTGCACAGTCTGGAGCCTCTCTAGCCCAGTCTAGTGAATAGGGCTCCAAAGAATAGGAGCCGTGTTCCCTTTGTCACCTACAGCCCTGCTTTCAAGACTGCACAGTGAATGTGCACTTGGGGGCTCAATTGGCACTTGGAAAAATCTGCAGGAACTTTGTGTGTGCTCAGTGTGTGCCCAGCAGCGTGGGGGGAGTGGAGCATGCCCTCTGGAGATGTCTGGGGCCAGTCCTTGCAGAGGAGGGGCTGCCCTCTTTATGCTGTTGGGTTTGCTGAGAATGTGCTGCCCTTGACAGTGTTGTGGCCAACAGGAAAAGCATTCATGGCATCTTAATGAAAGGCAGCAGTTCCTTTCTTCAAGAATAATAGGTATTCTTTTATGGAGCTAGCCCCTTTTTTAGAGATGGAGAGAGAAGCCAATTATTTTTCAGTTAAAATTTATTTTTTTAAATAGTGATACCTCAGTTGCAAATCACCCTGGTTTTGCTGTAAGACATTTACAACTAGTCTTCTGACATGGTTTTAAGCTGCCATGTTGTAGAATCTTCAAATAGTATGCCAAAATGTGATAAGGCATCAAAGACTTCCATATCCCATCTGTGTAGCTGATTGCCTTCCTCTGTAGCTAGAAAATGGATATGTTTTCTGAAGGGGAATGGGTCTATTTCCCTCACCCAGCATCTTGCACACAGTCTGACTTATACCTCTTTTTATTGAAATTGGGGAGTTTTTTTCCTGTGGACTTGATAATATTTACATCCTTAAGAGGGAGTTTGATAGGGGACAGAGTTGTCAGGTTGAAAGGATCAGGTATTTGAAACACCAATCTAAAAGTCATCTTTGGGATGATAGATCTTCTTATCATAAAGAAACAAGGTCAGAACAAGTAGATTTTAGTGTGTTGGAGGAAATGCTCTGCTGTTTTGCCTCTTTTACAGACTGCTTTCTGATCTCTTTTTTTTTTTCTTTTAATGCTTAAATGAGACTTGGGATAATGAAGTATACATTTCAGCTGTGCATATGTTCTACGTATAGATGGCGAGAGAGGACAGAGCCATCCCTGACTATTTTTCACCCTATTTACTCTAAGAGGCCCCTGTCAGTAAATGACTTCCTTTTGGAGGCAGTAATTTGTGTTTGGACTTGGGTGACTGTCAATCTGAGTCCAGTCAAGAGAGGTCATGCTATCTGCTTGCTGCAGTTTTCTAGTGGGAAGGCAGGCCAAGCCTTTTGCCTCTGAAATCCAAGTACTCCAGGGGATAGAAATGATGCCTAGGTTTGGGTATAGAGAGGCATTAGTTTCTGAGTAAAGCTGTTAATGTAGAACCAAAGATTTCTGACATCTGAGAGCTTTATTTTGCTGGTGTATCTCTAAAAGGGAGGAAGGAAACATTTTTTGGTCATCCATGTTTCATGCATGGTGCTGGGTACTTTACCATATATTAATTTATTTAATTTCCATTCATTTCAGTGGAATTCAGTCATTTCATCAACTCCTGGTAATTAACATATCCAATCACATTCTGCCCTCCCCAGACATGTTAGAAGTATATTAGCAGATTAAGTCAGTTTGGGATTAGTACTTTCCTTTATGTGTTAAACTCATTTATTCTGGCTAAGATTGGAATTTGGGATGGGATGGAACTGAAACTTATGTGGAGTGACATAGGTTGAGTGCCTGAAATGAAGGCTAGCTTCATATAAGTGGCTTCTCCATGCTGTCATCCCCATCCTTTTGGTAGATAAAGAAAACAAGGGCCAGAGAGGTTATGAATCAGCTCTGGTCTCCTATCCAGTAAGTGATAGAGCCAAGATTCTAGGTTGGGACATCTGACTCCAAATCCACTGCTTCTTTATACTGCAGTTACTTTCCTGCTCAAAGTACGTCATTCACTCATTCATTCAAGAGGTATTTGGTTGGCATGGACTTTGAAGCCAGACAGCTTTGTGACTTTCTGGTAACTTCCTCGGGTAACTTCCCCTGGACCTTCAGTTCCTTCATCAGTAAAATGATGAGTAATAGAAATAAGTGAAGTGCTTAAAATAGGTTGTTGTGAAGTGTTTCTAAATAGTAAATACTCAATAAATATTTGCCGTTCCTCTTCTTTTTTCATCATCACCACCACCACCATCATCATCTTCATCATCATCATCATCATCACCATCATCAGAGGCTCACTCACTCTGATCAGTCACTAGGGAGACAAACTAGCATGCAGCTGTGCTATTGAGAGTCACTAGTTCTGGTGTATGAAGCAAATATAAAAATACAAAACCAACGACTGTATGGTAAGTTGATAACTAAAATATGAACAGGGTGCTGGGGAAGCTTAGAGGAAGGAACGTTTATGGTTTTAATTGCCAAGCTCTCTAGCAGCTCATCCTTATAGCTCCCACCCACCCCTGACCCTTGGTAACCCCTATCTTACTCATTTCTTGTTGAAGGCAGTATTTAGTGTACCAGGTTTTATGGCTACTTTGTGTGAGAGAGGATATGTCTGGCTAAGCGATCATTTGGAGAAATAAGATGTGTACTTAACAATTGGAGGACTGTCAAGGACAAATAGATTCTAGTACTCTGGTGTGCAGTGTTCTGTGTGAGTGCCCCAGGAAGTCAGATGTGAGTGGGTTCTTGTGGGTTGGTGAGTGAGGTGGACTCAAGTGGGCCTTGAGTTGGAGCTGAAAGAACTTAGAATAAGAGCTGCGAAAGGGTGGAGAGCCTGATTGGAGGTGGAGTTATGAGACTAAAAACACAGGCTGGCTTGGCTGGAGGGGGATTGTCCTGCGTTGGGATGTGGGTGGTCCCAGAGGCAGTTCCACGCCATTGCTGCAGGAGAACTTGCCTCTGGATCCCAAAAGGATGCACACAGCCTATCTCCACCCTCAGTGAAAACCCGTAATAGCAACTTTGTGTTCATGGTGATGTTTCTGGTCATTTGGCAGGAGATAAAACCCAGAGAGACCCACAGCACGGACACTAGGTCTGAGTGGGTCTGTGAGCACCATCCTAGATGCAGCCTCTTTGTTTGTGAGCTGTTTGCCTGCATTTAAATGCCATTTACATAAGGAACTGTCAGAGTTGAGTTGACCCATGATTATTCCTTGATGTATGTTGAAAAAAGAAAAGAAAAGAAAAGAAAACCCTGGCTAATGAGGAGCTGGGCTCCTTTTCTCCACTGATGACAGCTTCCTTTCTGATCTGATGGTCCGTCAGAAACGAAGGTGGTGTGTGACTGTGGGGTTATGTCCCCGCTGAAGCCGTCTTTCCCTCAGAGTTGTAATTGATGGGGAGACCTGTCACTTGTTATGCTGATGCTGTGCAGATTTTTGTGCAGCTGCCAGCCAAGAGAGTTTTAGGACATTATCTGATTGGGTGCAGCTTGTGGCAAAAGCGATAATAAATAGAGAGCTGGTGAGGGTAGATTTTGATTGACCCAAGATTGTATATTATTAAACTGAGTCTGCATGTACATGTCAGTTTATGAAGAACCAGACCCATAATCCAACTTAGGGCTGTGGCAGTTTGGGTTTATTAAATGTGCTTTATATCACTATTAATATTGAGAAGCAGAGAGGAATATCTGTAATCTTTTAATCTATGCAATAATGGTTTGAGGGAGATTACCAGACACATTGGGCTATTGTTTGCCTATAATTGTATTCAGAACTCTTCGAAGCATTGATTTGTTTCTGGCATACTGATTTGGCTCAACAGTCTCATAAAGCTCTTTTATAGTCCTCTTTGCTTTGGATTTTCCAAAAATAATTGGAGAATAATAATAATGTAGCTGGCAGTAAAGGAGAGCGTAAGGTTGAAAGATTTCTAGCCAAGTGGATAGCCATAAACATCTTCTGTGCTCATAAACACCTGGGTCTGTGACCTTTGTGATTATAAGATATTTATCACCTCATGGGCTCTCTGCTTGGGGGTTATCACTTCAGTGCCTTGTAAAATTTGATTGTATTTAGTAAGTAGATTCTGAGTTTTTGCTGAGTAGGGGAAATGTGCCCCTCTCCTTAGTTTTCCTTGGGAACAACCGATCTGCCAGCAGGAGCAGATCTTCCCAATGACAGAAGCAGAGAGCTTGGTTCTAAGGAAACGGTACAGTGGGACCCAGCAAGGGCACCTTTTATACTGAATTAAGTGGCTTTTAATGGAAATGACTCTTGAATGGAAGGGAGTGGGGCACCACATTGAATAAACCCAAGCAGTGATGATGGGTTTTCCTTTTTAAGTAGAAATGAAAAATTTGATCCAAATCAAGGAAATTTTCTTGGCATTGTTGCCACCTTCTCATCCTTTCTTCCCATTTCCAAAACAGAAGTGAGCCAGAGAAATGCTCTCCAAGTTCAGTTTCACTGACTTTAATAAGAAGGTATGATTAAGTGCTGCAGAGGCACAGTGAACTGCCTTCCATCTTCAGCCGTTCTTTAAATGTTTCTTCAGGAAATTCTAGGCACTCTGTCAACTTGTATCTTCCCCCTTACGCTGTTGCTTAATTGTTCCTAAAGGAAACAACTGGATCCCTGTGAACTGACAGATATGCTGGGTTGCCTACGTAAGCTATTAATTGCCTGGTTGATGGTGCACACAGTGGGTAGCAGGCATATGGGGGAAGTTTCCAAGAAATCGGCATCTTCAGAGTTTTATTATAACTGAACTAGCTTTATTGTAACTAAAGTATGAGCCAGTCTTGAGGTGTATAGGACCCGTATTTTTCAAAGGAGACTGTTCTATCTAAGACTTAGTTTTTTGTCCCACGAGGCTAATTGCTGCTGCATTTCACGGAGTTTATGAGGTGTGCTTTCCTCTGTCCTGCTCCAGTCAGGCAGTACTGCTTGGAAGTAATATAAGCACAGGATTGATACAGAGCTGCTTCTGCAGTGGCACTCCTCAGTGGATTGTGCTGTAGGAAGGAAGGAGAAACCTTACCACATGGCAGGAGAGAAAGACTTACAAAGGCAATCAGTCAGTCACTAGAGATATTTATCAATCACCTGCTCCGTTCCGGGCTTTGTGAAACACAAAAGAAGTATGAGTTCCAGGCTTCAAAGGCGCATTCTATCCAGTTAGGGAAAG
>NW_006793978.1:244634-249570 GCF_000442215.2 Lipotes vexillifer
GGGAAAGAGAGTTTAGGTCAGTGTCTCTACAAGTGTAGACCAACAGCATCATCATCCTCAGGGAACTCCTTAGAAATTGCAGATTCACCGTTATCATCCTGTGATCACCACAAGAATTAGAGACCCTGGAGGGTAGAGCCAGCAGTCTGTTTCACAAGCCCTTGCAGATGATTCACATTTATGCTAAATGTCTGTGTTAGGTTGAGGACTTCCAGGAGAATAAATTAGTAAACAAGACACAAGGGAATTAAGGGTTGCTTGCTTATAGGGTTCAGCAAAGGAGAGAATAAGGTACTTTCCAGCGGGATGCTAACCTGAACTGTCTATTAGGTGTGAAAGGGGTCAGAGGAGGGAGTGGGCAGTGGATCATCAAGGCAGTATTTCCTGGGCGAGGGAGTGTTGAGCCAGGTTTTGAGGAATGAATAGAGAGGGAAGGAGAGGAGCATAAATGAGTACACGTGTGATGGTGAGGGTTCTGTTCCTTCAGAGAGCTCAGTTAAGTGTAGGGAGAACATGGACTCTCAAACTCGGGCCAAGAAAAATAAGTGTAAAGTCAAGTACAGAATTTAGGCAGTTTCGTGAAGAAGAAAAATATGTTCCTCACAAGTTGAATTCTAGTGTGAGTTCATCTCTTTTATCACCTCTGGCAGGGGTGCAGTTAATTGGGGCCTGGGATCTTGCACCTGGTGAGGCTTAATAAAATGAAGATCTCAAGAAGCAGCTCCTACTTACCTAAGGCCACTGCTTTCGAAGTGGGAGGCCGATGGCTCTCGTGAAAAATACGGTGACTCTGTGTAAAAGGGATGAGGTGCCTGCATGGGTAGAGCTCCCAGTATTTGTAAGATGTTCTGCGTGTACTGGAGAGAGGGATCTGGAATCTAACATGGGGATGGGGGTGGATCCAGAGGAGTGGTGGGGTGTGAGGAAATATAAATTTAAGTCTAGTACGTTTTTCCTTTTTTAAAAAAAGGCAGAAAGGAGGCACTGAAAGTTATGGCAAGTAACAAGATGAGAGAGAATTTCATGAATCTGATTAGAGGGGAATCAATGACTAGAGGGAAGTAGATGGGTTAGGAGGCTATTGTAATCGCAAAACTGAGAGATGACCAGCGTTTGAACTAGTGCAGCTCCAGCAAAACGGTGGTGTGAGCAGCAGTAGGAGGTCACAGTAGTTGAAAAGGGAGAAGAAGCAAAGGACCAGCCATCCGTGTCTTCCGTGGGTAGTTTAATAAACTCTTTACAGCGTCATTGGTGGATCTTAACCATCACCCTTTTAATGATATGGAGATCAGTTTTTTTGCAGAAGGTCCCAAGGCTGTGTAGCTAAGAAGTGGCAAATTTAAGACCTGACTGAAATCTGTTTGCCTGAAAAGCCTATACCGTTTCTGCTCTAGATGCTAAACTTTGGCAAATAGAACGATGCATTTTGTTTAGAATTGGGCAGTTATTGATCTTGGCAGAAATCTTGACTGCTGGGAGGAGGTGTTAAGAGAAAGGGAAACAACAGCATAGGACATTAAAGTTCCTTTGGCGAAAGTATATCTGAAAGTTTCAGCACGGGACAGGTAGCGTCTTGCCCCACCCAAGGTAGACACAAGGGCTGTGCTGTTTTCTTTGTTGACCAGTGGTCCAGAAATCAGAGTTGAGAATGGGTCTTTGACCCAGTGTTGGCCTAGAGAATTCTTTGAATCCTGGTCCCAGCAGAACACACATATGGCTTCTACTCCTGTTGTGCTTTGCTGTGCTGGTTGCAATTTCAGAACATGGAGCTTTTCAGGGTCCTGCTTCAGCTCGCGCTCTGCAAAGGACAAAAATAAGTCCAAAATGAAATACTAGGGAGAAGGGGAGAGAAAAGATTACAGCTGAACTAGGGACCTTGAGTTTTTTAATCCAAGCTATTTGCTTTTTATCTCCACTTCTTAGCATGCATATTGGTACTTAGCAATGTTAGGAGATAGATGAAATCATAAAAGTAAGTCATCATTTTATCTCCACACCTGAATCTCCTTTTCAGCAACTTATTCTCCTTCTCTGCCTTTTCTCACACCTTCTCAGGTGGGATGTGCTGCTACATCTGCCCTGTCCTGAGTAGAAGCAGCAGGGATACCTTGTTGGGTGTCACGTTACTCCTGGAAATTCGATTGTGCTGCACAGTAGTTGGCTTAGCAGTAGGATAAGGCCGCATGCCTCATTAAGTTTGAACTCTACTCTGTAGGTTCTTGTAGGGGCACGGGGAATTTGTTTAGATAAGGAGCCCTTGAAAGGAGCCTGCTTGTTGAAGTGTATGTCAGCAGCAGCGATGAAAAGATGCCTAAACACATGTCCCACAGCAGCTAAAGTCCATCAACATCGTCTATCAGCAAATTGGTAGATTACCCCTGCTGTTAATACAAGTCTCCTCAGTTTACTGGCTTGTGTACTTAACTGTTGACTGCTGTTTTTGTTAGGGGAAACTAACACATCAGACTAATATTGCGGTGCCAGGCCAAGTAATCAACAGGTTTCGCTTACGCTGGGGATCGCTTCAGCTCACACTCGGCTCATGCCACACCGTGTCATGACATTGACTTTTATGTGCACATAAAAGGAAGTACTTGTGGGCTTCCCTGGTGGCGCAGTGCTTGAGAGTCCGCCTGCCGATGCAGGAGACGCGGGTTCGTGCCCCGTTTCGGGAAGATCCCACATGCCGCGGAGCGGCTGGGCCTGTGAGCCATGGCTGCTGAGCCTGCGCGTCCGGAGCCTGTGCTCCGCAAATGGGAGAGGCCACAACAGTGAGAGGCCCGCATAACGCAAGAAAAAAAAAAAAAAAAAAAAAGGAAGTACTTGTTAAATATTAGAGTTTATGATTGCTAGGTGGAAAACAGGCAGGACGTTCTCAGTTATACAGGGAAAACCGTAAGTGTTTTGTATGAAGTGACAAAGAGAAATGGGTATGGTGGGTATTGAGGTGATTTTGTTAGGAACTTTCAGAGGAATTGAGAATTATGTAGTATTCTGAAGAGACAGGCTGACTTTAAATCCTAGCTGTGTGATTTTGACCCAGACCTTACTTCTCTTTGCCTTAATCTTTTCATCTATAAAATAGGGATAATACTTTGTAGAGATACTGTGAGGATTTAGTGCTTAGCTTAGTCCCTAAATATACGTACTCAACATGTCAGTCACTAATATTTATGACAGTTATATCATTAATTATCATTATTATCCTTTGTGGGAATTGGTACCTTTTTGTGGCAGAAGTATAAATTGTATAGCAACAGAAACCAGCACTGGCTTATTTTCTCCTTATCTTGGTTGGGCTGCATTGTCTCCACTTTCCATCAGCTCCATAATGCCTCAGTTTTGAGAACCCTCCTTGCCGGACAAGCCACTTGAGTGTCTCTGTTTCTTTTCTGTGAACATCTTCCCCTTCCCCTTGGCTTTGGTGAGGCCATGGCAGGGGAGCAGTCAGGTAAGGATGTGAACATTTGACACATCCAGTGGCCATAGTTCTCGCTCTGTTTGTCTTTTGTAAGTGTAGGGTAGTTACTGGTGAAATAGAGCTTTGCAACTACTTATGTATCTGTGTGTGTGTATGTGTTTTATTAATTAGTTAATTAATTGTTTATTTTGGCTGCATTGGGTCTTTGTTGCTGCACGCAAGCTTTCTCCAGTTGTGGTGAGCGGGGGCTACTCTTTGTTGTGGTGCATGGACTTCTTATTGTGGTGGCTTCTCTTGTTGCAGAGCATGGGCTCTAGGCACACGGGCTTCAGTAGTTGCAGCATGCAGGCTCAATAGTTGCAGCATGCGGGCTCAGTAGTTGTGGCTCGTGGGCTCTAGAGCACAGGCTCAGTAGTTGTGGCGCATGGGTTTAGTTGCTCTGCGGCATGTGGGATCTTCCCGGACCAGGGATCGAATGCATGTCCCCTGCATTTGCAGGCAGATTCTTAACCACTGTGGCATAAGGGAAGCCCCATGTATCTGTGTATTTTTTATTTCCTTTTGAGGGCAAGTGAAAGCTGCATCTATTTTGGAGATTGTGAAATAAGACTTTAAAAAATATTTATTTATTTATTTATTTTTGGCTGTGTTTGGTCTTCGTTTCTGTGCGAGGGCTTTCTCTAGTTGCAGCAAGCGGGGGCCACTCTTCATTGCAGTGCGCGGGCCTCTCACTGTCGCGGCCTCTCCTGTTGCGGAGCACAGGCTCCAGACACGTAGGCTCAGCAGCATGGCTCACGGGCCCAGTTGCTCCGCGGCATGTGGGATCCTCCCAGACCAGGGCTTGAACCCGTGTACCCTGCATTGGCAGGCAGATTCTCAACCACTGCGCCACCAGGGAAGCCCCATGAAATAAGACTTTTAATGGCTAATTTAAAAAAAGGTTGGTGAGGTTGAACCATAAGCAGAAAATACTTTTGCTACATTTTGGGTGCCTCCTTTTCACTGATGATTTTGTGTGGATAGTAACTTAAATTCAGGAAATATGTTTACTGACACATAATTTCCTGGGCTACTCTAGGGAGAAATTTCTCTCTTCACCCAGTAAATAGAGCTTTCTTTAGGTTTTAGGCAGTTATCTTTTTAATATTAATTTTTGTGATTCATATGAATGAGGCCACATGTCCATTAACAGTTTTAGACCTCTTCTGCTAAATGGATTACTGCCATCTGTCAATGTAAGGGAAACTTTCCTGAGACAGAAGGACCTAAAACAGCAGTTCCCAACTCACTCTAGGGTCACATAAGAATCACTTGAGGAGCTTTTAAAAAATTCCAGTGACTGGGCCACTATTCCAGATATAAAGTTGCTCTAGCGTGGGGCCTGAACATTGGTGTTGTAAAAAAAATTCTCTAGGTGATTCCAGTATGTAACCAGATTGAACACTAATCTGAGTGGAGTTCCTTTTGATGGAAGAACCAGTGGAATGAGAGCATTTCTAGTTTTTCTCAGCAGGA
>NW_006793978.1:249580-282381 GCF_000442215.2 Lipotes vexillifer
AATTCTGTTGTCTTCCATTGCAGTGCCCATTTTGACAATGGAGTGGTGCAGTTGTGCCTGGATTGCAGTTCAGAGGGTAGCAGTTGTGTCTTTGGTACTAGATGCTCACTACTGCCCTCCCTCCCTGCTTGTTTTGGATGACTAAAATGATGGAATTGAGTCCAGATTTACCAGCTGGTCATTTCCCCTTCTGTGGTCCATGAGGGAGTAGGTCCACAAGCATATACTTTTGTTGTTCTAGGAGGGGGAAGACTCCCAGCTTTGAAATGCTTTAGGCATAAAACTGATCTTTGATTAAGATCAGCAAAGGCTTGCTGTGTACAACATAAATTGTCAGGTAAAGGGGGAGGGTAGTACATGCAGTGCCATTTATTACCTCTTTAAGCACTAGTCCTTCCTTGTGTGGGTTCTGCACACCAAATGGAAACAAGTTCTCTGTTGCCCTATTTTACTCTTTTTTTAATTTATTTTTGGCTGCGTTGGGTCTTGGTTGCTGCGCGCGGGCTTTCTCTAGTTGCAGCGAGCGGGGGTTACTCTTCATTGCAGTGCACGGGCTTCTCATTGCGGTGGCTTCTCTTGTTGTAGAGCACGGGCTCTAGGCACATGGGCTTCAGTAGTTGTGGCACACGGGCTTAGTTGCTCCACGGCATGTGGAATCTTCCTGGACCAGGGATGGAACCCGTGTCCCCTGCATTGGCAGGTGGATTCTTAACCACTGCGCCACCAGGGAAGCCCCCTATTTTACTGTTAAATACAAAATACCTATTTTGTTCAGGGGAATCAGGAGCCTCTTTTTATTGTTTCTTCCTTCTTCCTTCCTTCCTTCCTTCCTTTCTTTCTTTCTTTTTCTTTCTTTCTTTTCTTTCCTTTCTTTCTTCCTTCCTTCCTTTCTTTCTTTTCTTTTTTTCTTTTCTTTCTTTCCTTCCTTCCTTCCTTCCTTCCTTCCTTCCTTTCTTTTCTTTCTTTCTTTCTTTCTTTCTTTTTCTTTTCTTTTCTTTTCTTTCTTTCCTCTCTTTCTCTTTTTCTTTCTCTCTTTCTTTTCCTTTTTAGATAGCCCAAATTGCATGCGGGCCTGCAGCTATAGTTATTCATAAAGGGAGAATTCTGTGAACACAGGGGACCATGGCCTGAGAGTTTGATAAACTGTTACTTGTTTGGTTTGTAGATTGAGCAGTACCAAGCATATATTAAGTAGGAGTAGCCCCCTTGCAGTCCGATAGTGCTTTTTAGTGTTAATTTCTTATCTAGAAAGTTGTTTTAATGTCCCACAAGGCTGGATTAGCAGGGCAAGTAATTATTGTCTCCAATTTATGAATTAAAAAATTTAAGACTCAATGAGTTTAAGTGACCTGCCTTAGGTGATGGAGCTGGGCCTTGAATCTATGGCTTTTGACTATAAATCCCTTCAGTACACTGAGTTTCGGGGAGGGCTTTTGCTTGGAAGTGTGACGAATGGAACTTCAAGGTTCTGTTTGTCCTAGTTTGAATCCTTTGTTGGTGTGTGCTTGCTTGCTCTGTGTGTGTGTCTGGTATGTGTGTGTATGTGTGTTAATATTAAGTGTCTTGCCATTTGCGTCTGCAGAAGGCAGTTGATAACTGGTAATGTACATTTGACATTTGATGTAGTGAAGAGAGTGTCATCTTTTATTAACGGTTGTGATTTTTTTTTCTCACCAAGGAGCCTACTTTCATTTTTAATCTACTGTGAGTGTGAATATTCACATATAGTATTTTATTTGTAGGCAAAGTGTTTTTCCCAGCCTATGCTGTTTGCTTAAAATGATAATGTTGAAAGTTTAATATATTCAGTTTTAGAAGGGGAAATTTTTCTGGGTGGTTTGGGGGTTGTTTTCATTCATCTGACAAATTATTGAGTGGCTACTGTGTGTCACGTGCTATTTACCTTTACTTCCCTCTTAAGGAAGGCTAGGATAAAAGTAAAACTGTACATACATTAAAGGAAAAAGAGTCAACACCCATTTTGCTTCAGCTCTGCCTTTGTCAGGCCAGCTGACTACTGAGCTTTATTGATTTCCTGACTTTTAGGAGAGAGTGTTTCCCCCCAGTTACCTGATAGGCCCAGGGTGGGAAATGCTCTCCTTGGTCCCCAGCAATATCTCATGGAGAGGTGGTTGTGTCTGCTGGGAATTTTGGAAGGAGCCACAGTTGGTGCTCCCTGGATTATGTACTCTCATTCCATCCTGCTGTTTTTCTCTCTTCCTTTTTTCCACCCTCTTACAAGCAAAGCCTCTTTTTGTTTTCTGGTTCCTGCATCCCAGAGGGATGGTTAATTATGCTTGAATATAAGGTATGCAGTCAGGGTTGAAGATCTCAAATGCAGAAAAGTGGTTTTTGTACTCAAGAGCCACCTTCCTTGTGCATTAGTGCAGCACATTTGTCTCTATCAGGACAAAATTATTCTACAGAGATGGATCATAACCATTAGAAAGGAAACAAAAAGGAGCTTCCCCCGCCCCACCCCCTTGCCCCGGATTCTGAAGATGGCTGCAGTAGATGCTTCAGTAGAAATTTGAAACATAAAGGGGATGTGAGGACACCACATGAAGCTCTTCTTACTTAGAACATGAGGACTTAAAAAGACGGGAAGAAAAGCACTCATTCCATTTTAAGGGGAGTGAGCATTTGACTTGTCACCTTGGTGAGGGTAAACAAAGCTTATCTTTTTGGTTGGCACCAGAGGGGTCTTTTAAAGTCTCATGGGAGGAGAGAAGGGTTATTCAGTCATTTATTTATCATACTTGAGTTGAGTCACTGAAATCCTTGGTGGAGTGTCTCAGGTTGCTCACTCCACGTGTCTGTGGCGTGGTGCCCTTGCTTGCATATGCTTGTTCCTACTGAGGAAGCCCATGGCCTGGTTTCTTTCCTCTTCTTTCTATTTTGTTTTGTCACTTTTGTAGACAAAGGCATTCTGTAGTAATTCTTTTGTAGAAACTTCCGTGCCTCAAGTCATTTCACACAGCACAGATTGTAAATAAGCATTCTATGGAACTTGATCAGTGGGCTAGGGAAAAGGGTTGACATCTCTCTCTAAGGGATACCAACCCAAATCTGTCAGCTCACCCCCCATCCTTGCTGGCAGAACCCCGATTTCACTTAGGTGTTTACTGTCCATGTGGACTTGAATTCAGGGGATACATCTTGACTAGTCTAAGCCAATAACTGCACTCCTCATGCCAGTTAAATGTCCAGGTCTCGCTAATTTGACATTGCGGGAAATCTTGTATGGGTGCTTTTGGAAAGTTTCCTTCTGTTTGAGAAGAGGAGAAATGTATAGTTTCTATTTCTGGTGGTTGTCTGTGTGTGGCACCTTGATGTGGCAGCAGCCATCTTTGGTCCCTGAACTGACCTTGGAGCACAAACTAACAGCAGAGCTAAAAGGAAGATGGAAAGATGGTATGTCTGATGATGCTGTTGAGCTGCTGAATTAACCAGCCTGGATTCATTCTACCTCAGGGTTCTTGTTATGTGGAAGGAAAAAATTCTTATTTAAGTTATTTTGGTTGAGTTTTCTGTTTCCTACAGTCCAGTGTATTCTAACTGATAAAGTCTCTTACCCGTCCACATAGGATGGTTTGAGATAGAATGAGAAAATGGTGAAAATGCTTTTGCATGTGTACTACACACACGATTAACATAAACATCGTCAGTATTCTAACATTCCGTACTGTCTAGTGTTCCTGTACTTTGCACCTACATAATTTTTGCTGGCACCTTTCTCCGTAGCAAGGGAACAGGCCATCAGAATGAAAAGCAGCCATTTAAAGGCCGTTTTGGGGGTTTGCCAGCAGATTTTCTATAACAGTTGACATGGCAAGTAACTCCTAAAACTCAGTATGAGGCAAACATTCCTGATAGATTTGTGTTTCTTCCTGCTGGAAAGTGACAACATAACTTGATATGTTTTCTTTTCCCCTTGTCTTATTTCCCTAAGAAGCTCCAGTCTAAGTTAAATGTTTAGGGATACTTCATCCTAAATTCCAAGGATATCTTTCTTCTAGGTTTTGCTAGTTGGTTTTATTTATTTTAACGAATTGGGAATCTGTATCACATCCTAACTGGAAGTAGCTAACCACCTTTGATTCCATTATTACTGAGGAAACGTTTCTGATTTGTTAAAAATGAGGGTCGCAGATAATGGAGCATATTTATTTGAGTGCATTCATCCATTCAGTACACATTTATTGAGCTGTTAACTAAAAGTCAGCCAGGCAGCTGAATATTTTTCTTTGGTTTGGGTATAGGGCACAAATAATCAAAGCACTAGTAACTCAGAACTGTGGGTAACAGAGCATTACGTTAGGGGAAAGTCATTTTTCATTGCTCGTCCAGGGGAGAGTTTTGAAGCTGACGTAAAAGTATTGATTTTAGGGATGCCAATGATTTTCATCTCCTTTTCCCATCTCTGAACTGAATGTAATCCCTTCAGAGGTTTTGAGAGTCAGAAAACCTTTATCATAGTGAAAGGACAGGAAAAGACTTTCATAGAGATCACAATACTGAAATCATTATTCAAGAGGAAAATTTTAGGGTCAAGTAAATAGTTTATTTCTATATTATGATTCTCATCTCACTTTCCCCAACCATAAAAAGGGGAAAGAAGGTTGAAATTTATTTTTTTCATCCTCTTACAATATGCTACTTTGAAAGGTTTTTTCCTTCTTAGAAAGGCATGAAAACAATCTCCTTGACTTAATTTCAGTTACAATTAGGGGACAATTGTTCTGTGAGTTTTCTGCCCTGATAGAGGCTTGGGGCATCATCACTGGAAGTAAGGTGCCGAACTCCAGGATTACTGCATCCGGAGGACTCCAGAATCCAAACAACAACAAAGCAGTTTGAACAGCTTCTTGATTGGCTTATTACTGCTGCCAGTCCTGGTCTGGTATCACCTACTCCTTCTGGGCTGGATAATTTGATCTTCTCAGTAGATCAGAGTGTCTGAAGACCAAGTTGCTTTTGTCTTTTGAGTGTCACTGTAAACCTTCTACGAAGCCATAGCATATCTTTCCTAAGCCGGGACCCAACTAACCTCTCAGGATTGTTTTTTTTTTTTTTTTTTTTTTTTTGAGTTACTTGACAGTTTTGTGCCTTTGTCTTGGGCATCAGTCGGGGATCCCAGGTGGCTTAGCTTCAAAGAGAACTTGTACTAAATGGCAGGGAAAAAATCACCCGTATTGATACTGAAAAACAAATCTCGGGAGGCTTCCAGTTGTACCTTAAATCTTTTCTCTTAGGTTGTTGAGAGAGTTAGGTGTGGAGTCTGAAAGTAAAAATCCTTACATCACTTCACTCCATAATTGAAAAGTACTTGGCTTTGGCCCTCGACATGGTTTAAATAATGATAGATTTAAGTGATGCTTTGTAAATGACTTAATTTTCAGGGTTTTAACTCATTTGCTAAATGGGCTCAGGAGCTGTAAGCAGCATTAGTGTTCTGTGCAACATTTTCAAAAAAGATTGTTTGAGCCAGTGGTAATCCCTAAGGTAGCCATTGTGCTAAAATTCTGAGAAGGACCTCCAGGTGCCTGAAATACATGCCTGCCTTTTTTCAGAGGAAGTCATGTGTTGAGGTTGTAAGATCTGGATCTGGATTTAACTTACGTAATGTTTTAGACCTTTCTTTTGTTTTTTTTTTCATTTAAAATAGCAACAGTGTTTTTTCCCTCTGTTCATGTACTAGGAAGTGTAGGTTAAAGCGTCAGTTGAATGAATGGTGGTATTGAATATGGCAGTGGGTTCCCTGGAGCTATGTGTGTACCTCTTGGTAGTTCTAGAAGAGTTTCAGTCACTGCTGTATATCCCCCGTCACAAGGAAGATCCTGACGACCTCAGCAGCATGTCCTGAGCATCCGATAGCCTCAGAGAACACGGCTGACCCACTCACTAGCCAAAGGCTGGGTATTGTGGACTGCCCTGTCTTTCTCTCTGCTGGGTCACCTGGTGTTGGATAGCAGGGAGACTTTAATGTGAAGGACCTTTTCACCTACTCACATTGCCTCTCATGTTGCTCCCACAGAAGGCTAATAAATTTCCCGTGATGTAACTGGATAAATCAACAACGAGCTAAGAGGAGAATGGCAGAGAGCTACTTAGGAAATCCAGTCCTTGGTTTTACTCAGATTGTTGAAGAATTTTGCTTTGTAGGGGAGAAACAACAAACACCTGCTCCTCCCAAGAAAGACAGCGTCATTAACTATAAACTGCCTCCCATTCCCTGAAGGCAAATCGATAGACGTCAAAAAGCAGTTTTGGGCTTCCCTGGTGGCGCAGTGGTTGAGAGTCCGCCTGCCGATGCAGGGGACACGGCTTCGTGCCCCGGTCCGGGAAGATCCCACATGCCGCAGAGCGGCTGGGCCCATGAGCCGCTGAGCCTGCGCGTCCGGCAACGGGAGAGGCCACAACAGTGAGAGGCCCACATACCACAAAAAACAAAACAAAACAAAAAACAAAAAAAGCAGTTTTGAGGAAACCATCTTGGTGACAGTAAGTACTCATTAGTTGGCCGTGCTGTGAGATGTTGCCTGGAAGTGTTTAAGATTCAGAGAGTAGATAATTTCCCTCCTGGATGTCCACAAGGAGCTCCTGGGATGCCTTTATTGAAAAGTCAGAAACCAGGTATTACTGTGTCTCCGTACTTCTCAAACTTTAGCTTGCAGCAGAATTACCCAGAGGGTTTATTGCCACACCGATGGCTGGATTCCACCCCTAACAATTTGGTAGGTCTGGAATAGGGCCTGAGAATCTGAAATACTAACAAGTTCTCAAGTGATGCCCAGGGAACCATCTGGTTGAGAACCAGTGTTCTCTCTTATCCCCTGTCTCTTTCTGCTCATCTCATTTCCATGCAACAGGTATAAAATCGAGCACCCCCAAAGCATTCACCCTCACTGTTGACCTGATTATTATATTCATAATTATAATTAGATTTTGACCTTATAACAGGTCAGTCATATTTGAACTTCACATTAATTGTAAATCTGTATTATCTGAATTCTTGATCCTGAAAAATCTCGCTTGAACTTGAAATCTGTCCTAGAACATCTTTGGAAAATTCCAGATTCCCAGTTCGTGTATTACACTCCATGGTAATTACATTTAAAAAAAAATTACAAAAGATTACATCCACACTTAGAATCATCTGGAAGCTTTAAAAAAAATAGTCATTCTTGGGCCCCATCCCAAACCAGTTGAATCTCTGGAAGTAAGCACCAAGAAATACATAGTTTTGAAAGTTTCTCAAGAGATTCTAATGGGCAGCTGGGTTGAAAAGCCTTGCTCTAGGCCCCGGGAAGAGAGGGGAGCAAGAGAGCTCCAGTGAATCCTTTACACTTGCTTTTACCTGCTGCTCTGCCTTCTTTTCACTGTTAAACAAATTATCCCATCATTATACTGTATCACACCCCTGCTTCACCCTTCTTTTCAGGTTGGCTAGGCTCATCACATTGTATGTCATTTTCTCTGGACTTAGGAAAACAGCCCAATAGACTGTTCACCCAAGTGTATGTAATGAAAGGCCTTTATTCTTCAGGTTCAAATTATTTTAAAATGAGGTGGTTTTGTTTGGGGTGTAGCCAGTCACCTCCTCTACACTTCAGTTTGAGCATCTGTTTTAGTCGGAGTCCCTAGTCTGCCTTCCTCACCTGAATAAAGGAATAGTCAGGCCATGTTAAAGCTTTCTGAGCCAACCTTAATGCAGGAGGGAGGTTTAGGGAAGAGCCAGGCTCCCTCCCTCATTGTCAACAGAATGAATGTTGTTGAATCACTTGATCCCAGATCTGTGAAGTAATACACAGGAGGAATTTCTGTTCTATGACTTTAATCTGATAAACTCTACTTGCTCTGGCGTGTTGGATTCTATGTGTGTTCCTCTGCTACCACCAGCATAATCCCAGCCTTATGTGTAGCAGCTAGCATGCAAATCAAAAACTCAAACCCAGCCTTGATGCAGACTTCAAACAAGAACTACTTTAGAAAGCTCTGTGATGATGCTAGGCACTTAACATTACTGTTGCTGGGCTCCTAAAAGGAGCCAGGAAGTGGCAGATCCAGAGAATTCCGTAAAATTTCCTATTGAGCTTGGGCCTGAAGCAAGCGACTGTTGCAACCAAATAAAGCAAAACCAGTTTAACTCTTGCTTTTCTTGTCTCCTTTTTCCTGTTCTCATTTTATAGATTATATTCTCACTTTCCTTTTCTCTTCCTTATTTATTTATTTATTCCATCCATATCTTTTCTGTTTTTCTCTCTGCTCCATCCATCTCTCCCCTACCTCTTTGTTTTCGCTTTTCCTGTGTGTTTTCTCAGTTCCCACTTTTGGAGAGCCAGGAATCTTGTATAATTTGAGAATTAGCCAAACATTGAGGTATTTATCCAAAGTGAACCTTGGATGGTTTCCTTTAATGCTCATTTTCAATCTTACTAATATCTAGGACCAGCTGACTGGTGAGCAAGCTATAAAGAGCACCTGTGCCCTTAGACGTCATCAAAGGTGGTCAGAAACAAGGAAAAGAGAATTAAAATAATACCCTCAACCCACCTGGAGCCCAGGACATAGGAGATGCTGATACGAAGATGGCAAAATCCATAGCATGTCTGTGACAGTTTTCTTCTTTCATGCTCGTGGCAAATATCATAAATAGATCTCAGAACTCTGATCTTCTGATTTTTCTTAACCCAGTACTCCAGGGCATATTGGCAACTAGACAAGATGAATCCTCTCATCCTTGTTAGTGGAAGTTTAGAGGGAATTTTTGGCGAGGGGAAAATGCTACAGAACTAAATCCCATCTTTTCAGAGTCCTTTTGACTCAGTGTTGATGATTTGTGCCAAGAGACCCCCAAACCATCACAGATGTTGCAGCCCTTTTCTTTACTGACTTTTAAAAAATATTTATTTATTTGGCTGTGCTGGGTCTTAGTTGCAGCACGTGGGATCTTTGTTGCCACATGTGGGATCTTTTTAGTTGCAGCACGCGGGCTCTTAGTTGCGGCTTGCGGTGTCTAGTTCCCTGACCAGGGACTGAACCTGGGCCCCCTACATTGGGAGCCTGGAGTCTTAACCGCTGGACCACCAGGGAAGTCCCTCTTTACTGACTTTTAACCCATACATGTGACAAGAGCAAAATTTCTAGAGATTGTGGTAGAGGAAGAATAATTTCAGTGAGTTTAAGAAAGGCTGAAGACTGATTTGGTGTGAATAGTGCATCGTATAAGGAATAGAGAGTTTCAGTGCAGGTTGCTGGTTTTATTGGGAGGTCAGTGGTCGGACAGATACTTTTCCTAGAATCATGTAGGGCACTTAAAGTGTTGAATGCTGTATATAACACCCCAGAGGTGAAGATGTACAGGTGGCAGTCTGATTATTGGAAAGAGGGTGAAGAGATTTGACAGTATGAGAATTTGGGCACATTTGAGCAGTAGCAGTTCATTGTCCTAGAACAGATTGCCTCCTGGCCATGATTTATTGATGTGCCTGATGGAAGGGCTCAACAAGAGCCACTGTTTATCTGTTTTTTTTTTTTCAGTTGACCATCGCAAGGCCTTAAATAATTGTGTGTGTAAGAAATGTCAAAGTGACAGACTTGGGTTCAAAGGACTGTGCATTTTTACATATCCACCTCTTGCCCTTCTTTTTTTCTTTTTTTTAAAATTGAATTGTATACTTTATTTATTTAATTTATTTTTATTTTTGGCTGTTTTTGGGTCTTTGTTGCTGCTCGTGGGCTGTCTCTAGTTGGCGGCGAGCGGGGGCTACTCTTCGATGCGGTGCGGGGGTTTCTCATTGTAGTGGCCTCTCGTTGCGGAGCATGGGCTCTGGGCACGTGGGCTTCAGTAGTTGTGGCACGTGGACTCAGTAGTTGTGGCGCATGGGCTTAGTTGCCCCGCAGCATGTGGGATCTTCCCAGACCAGGGCTCGAACCTGTGTCCCCTGCATTGGCAGGCGGATTCTTAACCACTGAGCCACGAGGGAAATCTGCCCTTCTTTAACTTGAATGTTTTCATCAAAGCTAATATTTTCTCATGTGTAATATAAACAGATTCATATGCACGCTGGCTGAGAAAGTGTGCACAATGTTATAGTTTTATGGATGGTGGCAAGTGTGGTGATTCTGTCATTGCTCCGTGCCTGTGTGTCTGGGAAGACGGCTAACCACATCTCTGAAACAGTCAGCTGCGACTAAGTTAACAGAAAATTGATACCTGGATATGGATCAACATATAGAATAAAGATACTGCATTCCGGGCTTCCCTGGTGACACAGTGGTTGGGAGTCCGCCTGCCGATGCAGGGGACGCGGGTTCGTGCCCCGGTCCAGGAGGATCCCACATGCCACGGAGCGGCTAGGCCTGTGGGCCGTGGCCGCTGGGCCTGCACGTCCAGAGCTTGTGCTCCGCAACAAGTGAGAGGCCTGCGTACCTCAAAAAAAAAAAAAAAAGATACTGCATTCCAAAGAAGTTATGTAAATTGAATTATCTAAACTGGATTTAGGGACAATTATTGTAAAGGTAATCTGTGATAAATCGTTTTGAGTTGATTTTTTTTCTCCCTCTTTTATATCCCCATTTGAAAGCCCTTAATTTAATCTGTGTGGATGAGGTAGATTCTTGTGGGGTTAAATCACTCCAGTTTATACCTATTGAGGGTAAATTACCAAACTAAGCTCCTTAGGGGCAATGACAAAGAGCTTTGCCATAGGTGCTCAGGAAACCTGCATTCACTTTCTGCACACAGGAACTCTATTTGAATTAGTCCAAATACTTGGAATCCTAGAAAAAACTTAATAATGATGATATTAGCATTCACTCCTTGCTTCAAAGAAGTATATTGAGCACTACGATGTGCCTGGCAGTGGAGGACTGCAATGTTAATAATGATACCTATAGTTTCTGCTTTGCATGTAATAGGGGAGACCAGAAAACCAATGAGTAGTGCACAGTAAACGTTAGGTGTCATTGCTCTTGTGAGTATGATGGTTGCTCTAAAGGGACCTTTTGAGATGCACCTGTAAGAGACTTTGACCATGCTTGGGATTGTTAAGGAAGGCATCATGAAAAAGAAAAAGTGAAGAGTCAGCGCCTGGCCTGGAATGATGGCTAAGAGGACTAACCAGGCTCAGTTTTCTCATGTGAAAATGGGGATAATAATAATCCAGTTTCAGGGAATTGTTATGAGGATTCCATGAGACTAATACACATGGATGGTGTGATAGTTCTGGTAACAGAAACCATCAGTGATGATAGCTGTTCCTGTCTATCACTCATCTTTTGTTCTGTGTAACAACCCTTTGAAGAGAGGAGCACTTTTCTCTATTTTGAAAGATGCTCAGAGGGGTTAATTTGCCCAAGGTTATCCAGCTAGAACTTGGTAGGGCCAGGCTTTGAATCTAGATCTCTCTCTCCTGGTTACCTCTTGTTCTCTTTATGCTACTCTGGAGGCCCAGGATGACTCCAGCTGCTTCCTGCTTCATTATTCCGCTAAGTGCCCCACTGAGAGGAGTCTGCAATTTCTAGCTCCTCCTCTCCCTGCCTCCTGGTCGTGCCATGAGTCACTGCTGAGCCATTTGTGTCAGAGAAGGAAATGGGGACTTGCTTATCACATGTAGCAATTTGCTGTGAGTTCTTGCTTATTTGCCAGGGACACCAGCAGAGAAGTGTTCATCAAGAGGCATCATGTTTGTTAAGGGACCACATGGTGTATTTTAAAAGCTCTTAGCTCTCTCTGGCATCGTTGATTGTGCTCTAGCAGAAGAAATAAAGCGACACAACCTTTTATTAATATTATACATGTTTTCAATTTAACTTTGACTAGTTAAATTTGGCATAAAATGTAAACTTGCAAACCAGCCTCCCTGGGATGTGTGGCTTCTCTTATGCTAGTTATGCTGAGGATCTTTATTGAACAGGGGGCTCAGATAGTCTCTGCCTGCAGCTAGGGCCGTGGACTAGATTTTCTCTTTTGCTTGTCTTTCTTGATGGCATGGGTTGCCTTGTTTCATGAAGCACGTTGATATGGATAAATGTTGAAATGGGGAACTGGTAGGTGACAACTGGAGAACATATATACGTGCTCCCATATTCTGATCAAGCTTTGGTATGTTGTATGTTTGACAAAACTGGGTGGTCATTGCTTGGAGATGACATGAAGTTTGAGGAATTCGTAGCTCAGAATTTGGGATGATTCTTAGAGTTCATGTACAGATGATCTTTATTTTACAGGTGAAGAAACAGGTCTAAAGGGATGATGATGGTGATGGTGGTGGTGGTGGTGATGATGATATGATGATATGAGAGCACTAACACTTTTTAAGCCAGATGCTCTCCAAGAAGCGTTATGCGTTACCTTATTTGGTCCATACAATGACTTGGGGTATGAGACAGGTATTTCTGTTATCTCCATTTTACAGATAAGGCAGAGCGGGGTTCAGTCATTTGCCCAAGTCACACAGCTGGCAAGTGGCAGAGCTGGAATTTGCACCCAGGCTGTCAAACTCTGTCAGAATCTTTTATCTCAGTCTACACTGTAACGTGTATGTGACTTGCCTCAAGTCATGAAGCTGTGCAGAGATCATCTCAGTCCCATATCCTGTTCTTTTGATGACTGAACTATATCAGTGATTTGTAAAATTCTTCTAGCTGTGGAACCCTTCCTTAAATAGAGAGATTATTAGATAGTATAACCAAATAAAAAAGCAGAAACCTAGCTGTTGTGGGTGAAGTGAGACAGGAGGGGACATTAACCATGTGTTCCATTTACTTAGCCCTTCCTGTGGCTTCTCAGAAATCCACGAGGCATACTTTTAAAACCCTGGCTTTAGTTAGGGACTTGAGCTTCAGTTTAATGTTTTTTTTAGCCACAATTAGAATTATAACAGGGAACAGATATCTCTGGTCAGATCTGTCCCATTATCTCTGTTTATATCCACTGGAAGCAAACTCTGAAGCTTTTGTAGCTGCATTATTATAGTTTGGCAGGGTCTCTGGGGGAATCAGAATCAGGTATGTGTTGGAAAAAGGCCTTCCTGATATTCTGAAGAGGGCATCAACCCCCTCACCTGCTGAGAATCTCTGGGCTGGAGTCAACATTCTGGTCTGCATATCCAGTGGTCAGTGAATTGCTGATCTTTACTGCCCATCTCTTTGCTTGGACATCGTATAGTGCCCCAGGGTCATCATTCTGATCAGTACTTGTGTTGTAATTACCTGATTTTGGCTCCAGATCTCACTCACTAGACTGTGACCTAATCTTCTCTCTGTCTGCAGTGCTGAGCACTGTTTAGCAGTAGCTCACTAAATGTTGGTTGAGTTTTTTTCATCAGTTTTTAGAGTCCCAGACTAGACATAGATAAGAGATCAGACACGTGACTATGACTTGACCCCAGAATATCTTCTATAGCACAACCTCATTTTCGTCTGTTTCCAAATAATGGAATAAAGGGTTAAAAGCTGGTTTAGTTGGGATGCTAGTTTGGTAAAAAAAAAAAAAAAAAAAAAAAAGTAACATCAGTCTGAGGCTCTTATCTGTTTTGAAAGTTATGGAAAAGCCAAAGATTTTGTTTTTAGACCTTTTTTTCTCCCAGATTAAACAGTTTCTTCCTTTGTAAAGATAGTTGGGGGAAAAAGGTAGTATGAGACTGTTGAGTATTCAGGAAAAGTAGGCCCCAAGCCAGGAGAATCACTTCAAGGTCTCAGGTCTATTCCTTATTGGTTTGCTAGTGGTCTAGTAGTCACCTACTTGCACTTGTCAGTTTTTTGGTAGGTGAAGGAATTGTAGCAGGAGAGTGAAGTATATGGGGCTCAGGAGCTTGACAAGGGTGGAGGGAGGACTGGGAGATGGAAAGAGGGGTGGGAATAAGAAATAGGAATCAGTCTATGCCAGTGGTTCCCAGAGTGTGATCCCTGGACCAACAGTTTTAGCATCACCCAGGTACTTGTTAGAAATGCAAATTCTCAGGTTCCACCCCAGAGGCACTGAGTCAGAAACTCTGGGCAGGTCCAGTATTATGTATTTTTGAAAACCACTATTCTACTAACTCTTCCCCCTTCCCAATTTAAATCTTCCCAATTGTTGCTAGTTTTTTGTTGATCCCTATAATTTACTTTGGGTATGTGTCAGTGAGTTGGTTGGTATTAAAGGAGGACTGTTGAGGAGAAGTAAAGAAATCTCCTTGTATTCCAAAGGCATTTCCCAGAATTAAATTACATGTATTATTAGTGTCTATCGCTTTTGTTCAGATTAAGCTCTGAAACAAAATTAAGATTCTCGTCAAGACTTGAGCTTATTAATAGCTGTTTCATTTGTTTAGTTCTAATGCAAAACGTCTGACATCTGTAGAGGAAGTGCTTCATAAAAATGCACACTTAAGTGTTCTACCAGGAGACGCTCCGTGAAGCCCACAGGATGTTAAGATTAAGCAAGTAAACGTAGTTTTGTTGAGCTCTCCTCAATGTAATGAGTGTGGTGGTTAAGAACACTGGACTCCACAGCTTGAAGGGGCTTCCCATTGGTCAAATTTCAGATACTTTGGACATTAAAAAGAATGACTGCAATAGAATATAAAACACTGAACAAATAAGAATCCATGAATCCATAGTGATGAGAGACAGAGAGAAATAGAGAAACTTGGCACCATTGGAAATGACTATTATGCCAACTCCTCATTCTCAAAATTACAAATTAAAGGAGAAGAATTAAACATTCTCTTTGCCTTGTAATGAAAAACTGGAGTCCTTCTATGATTGTTAAGGGAAAGCTGTAGTTTACAAAAGGATACTAGCAAAGTGTACAAGGAAACATAGAATCAGAATATCAACATTTGCAACCTGCAGTAAAATTATTTGATTCAGGCAAGGGCCATCACTGGAAGGCAAAACCAGTAAGTGAAAGGATGTTGGGGAACAGAATAATCTTGTGGCTTCGAAGAATATTTCACAGATCATTTGCAAAGGGGAAAGTGTCTCTTTACAGTGGTGGTCACCACCTTAACTATGTGGTCAAACTCAGCATCATGGATGGTAGGATAGCCTCCTGATGTCATGTAACATGAAGTACATAGCATCACCAAGGAGGAGTTTTGCCAAAAATGTTTAACCTGAATCTAATCAGTTTTACAGAAAACACGGGGGGTAGAGAGTCAAATTAATTGACACTATGGTAAAACAATCAGACGCATTTAAAATGTCAGACACTCTCAAGATAACTGGTCTGTCTGATTTCTTCAAAACAATCTCATGAAAAAAATTGAGTGCTGGTGGTATTATTCTATATTGTAAGAGACTGAGGAAACATTAACCAAATACAGTGCATAAACATTGATTGGATCTGGCTTGAAAATAATAATTGCTATAAAAGGTATTTGGGGGCAGTTGTGGAAATTTGAATATGGGCTGGTATCAGATCACATTAGGAGCTTATTGTTAGTGTCTTAGGTGTGATAATGGTATTTTGGTTGTGTTAGAAGAATGCCTTTAGTCTTAGCAGATCCTTAAGTTTTCATCATGAAATTGTTATAATATCTACAAATTGCTTTCACATGGCTCCATCAGAAATAAAAGTGAGTATGTAAATTAAGTGAATTTGGCAAAATGTTAGCAATTTTGAATTGAAATAGTAGGCATATGAGTGCTCGTTTCATATTTTCAGTACATTTGAAAATTTTCTCAAACGAAAATGGGCTGCCTGTATTCAGATATCAACTATGTCACTTGCAAATGGTATAGCCTTGGATAAATTTTTTATTTAATGTTTCTCAAGGTCCATATCTGTAAATTGAGTGTAATATTAATACCACAAAGTGTTGTTGAGGTTATTGAGTGATACATTTAGCATATAAAACACATTGCTGTAGTATGTAGCATATAAGTGCCTTATACAAACTAAACGCTCAATAAATACCAGTTTCTGTAATGATGGTGGTGACTATAAGAGTTAAGTGCCATAGTTTAATATTATTGATTCAGCATAGAGAACAGTGGGATATGTTGTTAAACTTTTGGATGATAACTGGACTCATGAAAGCTGTGGATTCCCAGAAAATATTACATATCATTTCCAAGATTTATAGCTCATCTGTGCATTCCTGTTTGAGAGTGCCTTATCTAGAATTTCTTATCTAGAAACCGAGGTGATATTTAAGAATACCTTATCTTGAAATCTGTTATTGTCTCAATATTATGCTTTAATTTGGAGAAAAATTCAGTGGATTTAGAGACATGCTTACAAAGAAGTGAATGAAATGCTGGTATGAGAGAGTTTGGTTTTGTAACCAACATGTAATCAGATGAACATGTCCCAATTAGTTTGGTTGCCTTCAGAGATATCTTAGAACACTGTGTATGTATTGAGCCTGTTATTGTTCAGAGCATCCTTTTTAAGAATTTCCTTCAGAACCTCAAATTGAGTTAGTTTGTAGAAACACTCAAAGTTTGCTATAGTTTATTCTGATGTTATAAAGTGAGTTGTTAAAATGAGTAATTCATTTTTGTTCACAGAGGTGTGTGACAAGGAGGTAGTGGGATGTTTTTTGCCCCTTTCTGTGGCCTTACGATGCTGTTTGGAATTTCAAAGGAAGAGTTTAGTTTGCTCAAACTCTCCAACCCTAAACCATTGGTAATACCAATGAGCATCCCTTATTTTACCTATTTGGGTGTCTTGGATATATTTTTACTGGGACCACACTTTTAGTCAATGAACCTGAAGTTAAGTGTTTGAGCTTGTGGTCCTATGGACTTGATTCTGGTGTTTTGCCTCAAAAGTGCATCACCAGAAATAGATAAATGGCAGGAAATCTTACTGTAGTGGCTGGCCCTCTGCTGGCTGCACGTGCTAGCTCAGGACTTCAGAAGTATAAAACTTCACTGATAGCCAGGCATAATGGTGAGGGTTTACTCAGAGCTAAGGTGAGGTGGAGTCCTGATTGTAGTTGTAGGTCGATAGTGGAGGATGTACCAGGTGGGGGTGGGATGGTGTCCAGGCAGAGTCTGGGCAAAGGGCTGTATTTGGTACCCTGTCACACTCACAGGTGACTCTGGGGTGTTTCTCTGGGGTAAGGCGAGGTTGTATTTCAGTGGTAAGGTTGCAGGCCTGGAAGAGAGGCTGTTGGACTTCAGATTTTCCAATGATCCTGCAGGAAGTGGTCAGTAAATATCTTGTGAATTAGTGAAAGAAGGATATTAGATGAATGGCTTTAGGGGTCAGCCAAAAGAAATGGGTTTCTCCGATCTCAGGACTCAGCAGAGGGGCATTCATACTTGAATGGAGAGTGGTGAGAATTTCGTAGTATAGTAGAGCAGAGTAGTAGATAGTAGAGTAGTGAGCTATTGCTTGGGGGCTTGTTGCTAGGACAGAGTTCTTTACAACAAGTGTGTACAAGAGATCAAAATTGAGCAGGTCTGTTGGAGAAGATCATAAATTCCATGAGGGCAGGAAACATGTCCGTATCGTCCAATGCTGAATACTTGATGTGGTGCCTAGTAGGTGTGCAATAATTATTTGTTGAATGAGTGTTGAGTAGATTGATAAAAGAATGAAAGTGGATGATGATACAGTGTGTGATGTTTGTTGGCTAACCTAGTTGAAAAGTAACAGGTGGAAATGTTAATATTTTAGATTTCCTCAGAGGCTAGTTGCGAGATGTCTCCTTTATCAGTAAAGGAACTTTCTAATGATTTAGTTCAAATGATAATCAGTCGGGACAGCAGAAGTGCAAAGTAAACCTGTGTATCCATTTTATAGATGAGGAAACAGATTCAGAGAATTGAAGTAATTTGCAAATAGGCCCACAACCAAGATTATAAGATGTCAACCTAGGTCTTTCAACTCTTGAATACAATCTTCCTTTTTACTTCTATCATTCTTCCTTTTTACTTCCATCAATCAATGCTAGAGAGGGTTTTCCTTTGGAAGTGGTTTATTAAATAGTATTATATCTTTGTATCAGAGTGGTTAGTTATTAAGCATGAAGAAATAAATAGGGAAAATTCACATATTGGCCAATCCCTGTTGCTCTACTTGTTCTGCTAGTTATCATCTGGCTGACTGAATAATGATGATGATAAAACTGAATGAGTAAAACAATTTGTGATTTAAAAAAAACAACAACCCTCCATTCTACTTAATGGGCTGCAGTTATTAGAAAGAAATAGAAACCCCAGTTCATCTTAATATAGGCTACTTATTTAGGAAAGGAGATATTTCAAATTAAATTAGCCTTTGCATTGTATTGCTTGAGACAGTTTTCATTTTGCCCACCCAGCCCTTAAATGACCATTGGTGTAAGGAAACCAATCTTGGTGGTAACTGAATGAAAGAAAGAAATTAAGCAGACACATACAAACAAACCCAAAATGCATATGAGAAGGATGTGGTCTTCTAAGTTTAGGTCATTCATTGAGGCATTTGGCAGAGATGGGTTCTGCAGATAAAACTGTCATGGTTTTCAGAAGTCATCCCAAGACAGTGGAGAGGAAACATGACAGACACTAGAAAGAGACCCTCTCTCAGATGATGAGTAATATATATTTTATACTCATATTAATATTTCATTGGTGAGAAGGTCAAAATCTACATTTAAATGGAAATATTTAAAAAGCAGAAGCATAATATTTGACTAAGTGAAACACTCAGGGTTCTTCAGGAACACAGCTGTAGCCCTGGGACCTTAGCCCTCATCTTAGCCCCAGCATTTGGGAATCTGAGTTCCCTCACTCCTCTTCCATTTGACCCTGAATTGTGTTACATACTACCTAACACCATGCCCTGTGAATGTGGCCTCATTCAGTCCTGTAAAGTTATTTAAATCTCTAGAAACTCATTTTGCCCATCCTGTGAAATAGATATTTTGGGATTGTGGGAATAGGCAAAAAATGGATGCTTTCAGTTGTAAGTAATGGAAATGCCCAACCAATGAAGTGTCTTGACAAAGAGTCATGAATAAGGAGCTCCCAGGGTTGATTCAGAGAATCAAAGATCCAAGCTCTGGTTATCCTTTGTTTCCTTCAGCCATTCAGTGTGTTAGATTTCACTTTAGGCTTGTGACCTTCCGGTTATAAGATGGCTGCCATGGTTCCAAGAGTAATGTCTTCCCAGCATTCAAAAGAAGGGAGGAAGGATGCAGGAGCAAAAGAATCTTCCTGGTTCATGTTCCTCTCTTAACAGGGAGGAAGATTTTCCTCAAAAGCCTGCATAAAGACTTGCCCTTGCATCTCATTGACCAGACTCCAGTAACATTATCAGCTTCCCACTCCCACCCACAAATAATTATAAGGAGACTGTCAAATAACCATGATTGTCTTAGAGCACTCATGCTTGATTCCCTGAGGCTGGGCACATTGCCTCCCTTGTAAACTCAGGGCTCTGTTATCAGCAAAGAAGAAAGGGGCAAAGGGTGCTGTCTGCCACACTGCTACTCTCACGTGATCTTCTGAGTGTGAAGTGCAGGTGCACACCAGCCTGTTTCCTCTGGGTGTTTAGTGCTTCCTTGGTTTGTAAGTGGCCACAGTGACATGGATCAGAAGCAATCTGGAAAAGGAAAGTTAATAATTTGGGGCTACTCCTAGAGAAGTCTCGGCAGGGAGGAGTGTTTGCAAATGAAGGGGAGGGTCCAGTTCTCTAGCTCTGCTAGCACCACATAGGGTGGAGCAGGGCTGCCCCTGGACAGTGCGCTGAGTTCGTCCAGAGGTCCCACATCCATTCTTCTGTGTACTGCGTTCTTTTCCATTTTCCACCAAGACAATCAGAGACAGCTGCTGATGTAGATGACACAACTACTGGGATTCAGAGGACCGGGTTGTGGTTCTCTTCTAACACTAATTGTGGACAATTCAGTTCTGGAAGGGCACTTGAGATCAGAATAAATGACATGCAATTCCTGTTTTTAAGAGGCTCACAGTGAGAGCTTCACTTTTCTGGGTCTTTGTTGCCTCATAACAGAATGAGGGCTTAGATCAAATGACCAGTTTCCTCCCTTCTCACTACTAAGTTTTATGATTTCTTTCAAGTTTGTTTGGGCTTCATTTTTTTGTCAGTGACTTTTGTCAATATGTTCTGCAGATGTTTTGCTTCCAGGCACACCGTTATTCACAAAGCTTGCCACTGTCAGGTGTGGTCTGAGAGTGCAGTGGAAAAACATAGCTGAACTCGCTGTGATTATTCTGGATCATGCAGCTCTCATAATGGAAGCCATGATCACATTAGCCTTTTTGGCATTCTCATTACTCTGTGGCTTTTATTGGGTTTGCAGTCAGCTGCAATTCCAAGAACAGCATTTGGAAGGTGACTTTGCAGAGACTTGGGGCACTGGATTTTTCTTGTCGACTTCTTCCTTTTGTCAATTCCTTTTCCTTTAATTTTGTACCTGGCAGTGGGCCCAGAATCCATGATATTGGTAATAAATATTAACATATCTTGAGCTCTCACTATGTACCAGGTACTATACTAAGTACTTTACAGGTATTGTTTCATTTAATATCCAAAGCAACTTTCTGATTTAGACTTTATTAATTCCCGTGTTACAGATGAGGCAACAATATGGAGTGAAGCTAAGTAATTTGAGCAACATTGTATAGTTAGCTAGTGGTCAAGGCAGGACTAGAATCCAGGCAATTGGGTGGAAAGCTCAAGTTCTTAACATTGCAGTGAAACTTAAGGCAATTTTGTTTTTCGCTTAATCCCCTAATTATCCCTTCTAACACTTGTATAGTTGCTTTGAAATATTATTACCTGTCTTATCATTCAAATTGACTTATTAGAATATACTATGTAGAGATGAAAAAGTTACAAAGTACTATAACCATAGATCAAGAGTTTATTTGTTCATTCGTTTGGTTGTTCATTCATTCATTCTTTAATTCATGATTGACAGTCCCTGAGGTGTCGGACTGAGTGTTGGGGGTCTAGAGGGGATCGAGACCTAGTGTCCTGCCTTTGAGGAGTTCACAAAGCCATGTGGTAAAGGTGGGCTCCAGCAGGTTCCATTATTCCTTGTAGGTCATGGTAAAGACTTCATTTCATTGTAAATGTGATGAGTTCAGAGCATAACATCTACTTTAGACTCTACTGTAGTCTCTAAAGCAGGGCTCATCTTTGAGCCTCAGCACCAGTACATCTCTGGGGGTCCACTTGGCCTTCCTCTTTCTGTCCCTCTTTAGTGCCCCACTGTTTTCCTCCTTCCGATTGGTTTGTTGTACAAAGGTTGGTGCCACTAGGAATGGGGAAACCTGTGAACTGACTTTGATACAAGGGAGTAAAAGACTAGAATCAAGCCCTTGCTCGATCATGCTTTGGGAGGGGGGCAAGGGTAAAAAGCTGAGCAAGACACTTGAGCACAAGAGCGAGGAGTGAACCACAGGTGAAGGATGAGGACAGGGAAAGGGAAGCTGGAGGGCTCTGAACTTGCAAAGGCCTGACCCAGCACTTCATCTCTAGTGTTTGAAAATAGCTCTGTTCCTGCCTTCTTCCCATGCGAGTACCATGTGATCCTCTTCCCAATTTCTTCCCTCAATTTCCTCCAAGGACCTGCCTCTTCCTACTAGATTTATTTTGGAGAATAGAAGTGGGGAAGGGGTTGGGGGGAAGCTTCTGATTCTGTAGAGAGAGAAACTGAGGTACAGGATAGAGAGAGCAGTCATCTGTACCTTGTCCATATTATAAGCCTTTAGGGACTGTCAGAGTCTTGTCACAGATCCTGTGGGTTGCTGTAAGCCACAGGTGGCCTTGATTCCCTCACAGGCATGGGCTCCTGCCCCCTTCTTACCATACAGGGTCGGGTCTTTTTACCTGAGTATGGCAGCTCCCATTCAGGGGAAGCAGTTTCTGTCAACAGAAGGGAAGCCGACTGCAGTCTGTACTGCATTGCCCCTACCCGTAACCCCATTAAGGAGTTGTAAATAGTACTATAATGATGTCTCAGTCATTTGTTTTGATGTATCTGAGCTTTTAATAAATCAGCCACAGCTTGCTTAATAGGAATATGAGAGCAGAGCGTGTTGCTGCCAGCAGCTGCTAGTAAATTGTAAAGCATTCATGTGTTTTACAAGGGAATTAAATGTTTGTTCTCTTTTAAGGGCTTGTAACTAAACAAGGGGGTGGGGTGGGGGGATGCAGAGGGCTGCCTGATGCCCATGCCCTCCCAAGTGCAGTAACAGCTCCAGGTACCTGGGGGAAACACCTGTAACCAGAGCCATATGAATTACAGTGCCCCCAGCTAAACCCTGTCATTGTAGGTCGCTACTCCATGTGCATCTCCAAAGCAATATTTATTTGATAACATTTTTCTTCCACTTCAAATGATTCTGTGAAATACAAGTCCCATTTCCCCTGCCCTTTTTTTTTTCTTGAGACTCTCTAGGGAAGGAGCGTTAGATAAACCATATATCTAGTATATGACTGATGTTCAATTGTCTGCAAAATTGAGTTAGCTTATTTTATTTGACTTTTATGTTTACATTTGGAGTGGACTTTCCTCCCTCTTTCAACAGCATTGCCTTTATTTATTAAGTCATTTTGAGAGGGAAAGCATCAGAGTCAGTGTTTTTGGTAGAGATAAAAATGCAGAAGCCAGGTAACCAGGATTCAAGCTGTTGGCTACTTATTTTGTGACCTTTGACAAATTGTGTAGTCTATTTGAATCTGTTTCCTTATTTTTAAAGTCTGTAATAATGACAGATTATCAGGAAGTTGCAAAGATAGTATAGAAGAGATCCAGGATAACCTTCACTCAGTACAGTGTGTGTATTTAGTTCTATGTCCTTTTATGCCTGTGTAGATTTGTGTAACCACCACTACAATCAAGCAAGATACAGAACTATTCCATCATCACAAAACTCTCCCTAGTGGTGCCCCTTCATAATAACAGCCTCATCCCCCACCTTATCTTCTGGTAAATCTGTTTTCCATTTCCATAATTTTATTATTTCAAAAATGTTAGCTAAATGAAATCATACAGTGTATGACCTTTTGAGATTGTTTTTCTTTTCATTCAGCATAATGCCCTTGAGATTCATCCCCAATAGTTCACTCTTTTTTATTGCTAAGTAGTATTCCATTGTATGGATGTGCCAGTTTGTTTAATCATTCACTTAAGAGGGACATTTTAGTTATTTTCCATTTTGGGCTGTTACAGATAAAGCTGCTTAAAACAGTTATTTATAGATTTTTGTGTGGCCACAGGGTTTTGTTTCTGTGCAATAAATGCCCAGATTTGCAATGGCTGGGTCATATGGTAAGTATATGATTAGTTTTTAAGAAATGCTCAACTTTTCCAGAGTGATTGTACCATTTTACATTCCCACCAGCAGTGTATGAGAGAATTAGTTTATCAGCATCCTTTCCAAAATTTGGTATTGTTATTAGCTGTTCTAACGGGTATATAATGGTATTTCATCATGATTAATTTGTATTTCCCTAATGGCTAGTGATGTTGAACAACTTTTTATGTGCTTATTTGACATTTGTATTATCCTCTTTGGTGAAATGTCTATTCATGTCTTTTGCCTGCATCTTATGGATTATTTGTTTCTTTACTGTTAAAGTTTTGAGTGTTCTTTATATAGTCCAGATATGAATACTTTGTCAGATTTGTAGTTCAGAAGTATTTTCTCCTAGTCTGGAGCTTGTCTTTTCATTCCTTAACAGAGTCCTTTGCAGGGCAAAGGTTTTTAATTTTGGTGAAATCAGTTTTATCAACTTTTTTCTTGTATGGATTATGCTTTTGCTGTCATGTCTAAGAACTTTTCACCAAATCCTAGGACCTGAAGATTTGCTCCTACGTGTTCTTCTTGAACTTTTATAGTTTTACGTTTTCCATTTAAATCTGTAATTCATTTGCGTTCATTTTTATATAAGGTATGAGGTTTAGATCAAGGTTGGTTTGTTTGTTTTTGCCTTTGAGTATTCAGTTGCACTATTTTTTTTTTTTTTTTTTTTTTTTTTTTTGGCTCACAGGCCCAGCCACTCCGCAGCATGTGGGATCTTCCTGGACCGGGGCACGAACCCGTGTCCCCTGCATCGGCAGGCAGACTCTCAACCACTGCGCCACCAAGGAAACCCTCCAGCACTATTTTTTAAAACTTTCCTTTCTTCATATTGATAGAATTACTTTTGTGACTTTGTCAAAAATTAGTTTGTCACACTTGTGTTGTGTTGGGCTATTTCTTGGTTCTCTATGCTGTTCCATTGATCCGTGTGTCTTAACGCCTTGCCAATACCTCACAGTATTGATTACTGTAGCCTCTATAATAAGTATAAGAATGATTCCTTCCACGTTATTCTTTTTCAAAATAGTTTTAGCTATTCTGGTTCCTTTTCTTCCCATATAAATTTTAGAATAATCCTGTCTATAGTTAGAAAAATCCTGCTGCAATTTTGTTAGGAAATATGTTAAACCTGTATACTAATGTTGGGGGGAATTGACATCTTTGCTATATATATATATATATATTTTTTTCTTTTTAATTAATTAATTAATTTATTTTTGGCTGCACTGGGTCTTCGTTGCTGCACGCGGGCTTTCTCTAGTTGCGGCGAGTGGGGGCTACTCCTCATTGCAGTGCACAGGCTTCTCATTGCGGAGGCTTCTCATTGCGGTGGCTTCTCTTGTTGCGGAGCACGGGCTCTAGGCGCGTGGGCTTTAGTAGTTGTGTCACGTGGGCTTCAGTAGTTGTGGCTTGTGGGCTCTAGAGCGCGGGCTTCAGTAGTTGTGGTGTACGGGCTTAGTTGCTCCGCAGCATGTGGGATCTTCCCGGACCAGGGATCAAACCCATGTCTCCTGCATTGGCAGGTGGATTCTTAACCACTGCTCCACCAAGGATGTCCCGACATCTTTGCTATATTGAGCCTTATATTAAGTACCTGAACAGTGTGCCTCTCCATTTCTTTAGATCATCTTTGATATCTATCAGCATGTTGTAGTTTTCAGCATATAAGTTCTGTACGTATGTTTTTAGATTTACAACTAAATATTTCATTTTCTGAGAGATTATGAATGACATTGTGATTTCAATTTTGGTTTCCATGTGTTTGTTGTTGATCTATAGAAATATAATTTATTTTTTTCTGTTGATATCTTCAGCTTCCCAAACTCACTTATTAGTTCTAGAAGGTTTTTTTTGGTAGATTCCTTGGGATTTTATATGAAAACAATCATGTCATCTACGAATAGAGATGGTTTTATTAATTCCTTTCTGATCTATATGTCATTTATTTATTTTTCTAGCCTAATTGCACTGCCTAAAACATCCAGTACTGTGTTGAAAAGCAGTAGTGAAAATAGACATCCTTGCCTTACTCCCAATTTAGGGGGTTGAGCATTCAGTTTTTCCCCAGTAAGTATGACCAAAGTTGTTGTTATTTTTGTAGATGTTTTCTATCAAGCTGAGGAAACTTCCCTCCATTCTTGGTTTTCATAAATGTGCACTGAATTTTGTCAGTTTTTTGTATCGGTTGATACGATAATTTGATTCTTTTCCTTTAGTCTGTTAATATGATGCTTACATCGATTGATTTTCTACTATTGAACCAGCCTTGCATCCCTGGAATAAATTCCACTTGTTCATGATGTATAATTCTTTTTACATATTGGTAAATTTTATTTGCTTATATTTTGTTAAGGACTTTTGTGTCTGTATTCATGAAGGATAGTGGTCTGTGATTTTCCTTTTTTGTACTATCTTTTTGTGGATTTGGCATCAGGGTGAAGCTAGCTTCACAAAATAAAATGGGAAGTGTTTACTTTCTGTCTTTTCTGATATATGTATTTATTGTTATAAATCTTCCCTTAGCAGTGCTTTGGCTCCCACAGATTTGGTATGTCGTAATTTCATTTCCATTCAGTTCAGGGGATTGAAAAAATTTTTTTGACCCTTCTTCTTTGACCTATGGATTATTTACAAATGTGTTTTTTAGTTTCCAACTTACTGAGGTTTTTTTTCTCCTGTCTTGGTGTAATTTATTTCTGCTTTGCTTTCATTAAGGTCAGAGAATATGTGCTATATGATTTCAGTTCTTTTAAACTTACGTTTTGTGTTATGGCCCAGGATATGGTCTACCTTGATACTTTATTCTATGGTCACTTGAAAAAAATGTGTATTCTTCTTTGTTTAGTGAAGTGTTCTATAAATGCCAGTGAGATCCTGATGAGTGGTAGCGTTGAGTTCTTTTACTTCCTTGTGGATTTTCTGTCTAGTTGCTTTATCAATTTTTGAGAAAGGGGTGTTTCATTCTCCAGCTATAATTGTGTATTTGTATATTTCTCTTTTCAGTCCGATCATTTTTGTGTCACATTTTGAAACTCTGTTGTTTGGCACATACATATTTAGGATTATTACATTTTCTTGATGGATTGACTTATATATCATGTAATGTCCCTCTCTTTTCCTGTTAATTTTCTATGTTCTGAATTTTACTTCATTAGATATTAATTTAAACACTCTTGCTTTCTTTTGATTACTCTTTTCATGGTATATCTTTTTCATGTTTTCAGTTTCTACCTATCTTTATCATTCCAGTTGAACTGAATTTTTTGTGGATAGCATATAGTTGGGTCATTTTTAAAAAAAATCCATTCTACCAATCTGTCTTTTAATTGGTGTTAACATTTGCATTTAATGTTATTATTGATATGTTAGGCCTTAATTAAGCCTGCCTATTTAAAAAAAATTTTTTTTTAAAATTTTCTGTTTTGTTGCCTCTGATATTTGTTTTTGTTTTCTTTTTTCTGGCTTCTTGAAAGCTACTTGAACATGTTTTTTAGGGTTCCAGGTTGATTTTCTAAATACTGTTTTTGAGTATATTTCTTTGTATAGATTTTTTTTAATAGTTGTACTGGGTATAATATTATACACATATAACTTACCACAGTCTATTAGTTTTGACATTTTACCTGCTTATATTAAGTATAGAAACCTTACCTTCTTTCACCATGTCCCATTTAAAAGATAATTATTGAAAATATTTTCTTTACATGAATTGAGAACCACATTAGACAGTGTTATGAGTTTCTTTTTAATAAATAAATTTATTTATTTATATTTATTTATTTTTGGCTGTGTTGGCTCTTTGTTGCTGCTCTCGGGCTTTCTCTAGTTGAGGTGAGCAGGGGGGGCTACTCTTCATTGCAGTGTGCGGGCTTTTCATTGCAGTGGTTTCTTTTGTTGCAGAGCACAGGCTCTAGGCACACGGGCTTCAGTAGTTGTGGCATGTGGGCTCAGTATTTGTGGCTCGCGATTTCTAGAGCGCAGGCTCAGTAGTTGCGGTGCACGGGCTTAGTTGCTCTGAGGCATGTGGGATCTTCCTGGACCAGGGATCGAACCCTTGTCCCCTACATTGGCAGGGGGATTCTTAACCACTGCACCATCAGGGAAGTCCCATATTTACCTATATTTTTGCTCTTTCTGTTGACTTTTTCTTCCTTCCTGATGTTTTAAGATTTTCTGCTTTTCATTTTCTTTCTGTGTAGAGAATTTACTTTTGTCATTCTTGAAGGGCACACTTGCTCATTAAAAATTATCTTAGTTTTCCTTCATCTGAGAATGTCTTGATTTCCTGAAGGATATTTTGCTGTGTATAGAATTATGGGATGATAGTTCTTTTCTTTCAGCCATTGAGAAGTGTTGTGGCACTTCCTTCTGACCTTCAGGGTATCTGATGAGAAAAATAAAATCTGTACTCAAAAATTTTTTTCCTACTGTAAATAATCCATCATTTCCCTCTGGATGCTTTCAGGATCTTTTCCTTTTGTCTTTTAGAAGTTAGACTGTGATGTGTCAGTGTGAATTTCTTTGAGTTTATGCTATTTGGGGATGTCTCATATTCTTGAATCTGTAGATTTATGTCTTTTGACAAATTTGGGAAATTCTTCGAAAAATTTTTTAGCTCCCCCATATTTTCTGTCTCTGGGACTAGAAGACAAGCATGTTAGATCTTTTGTTATAGTCCTACATGTCCCTGAGGCTGTTTTCAACTTTTAATCTTTATAGTCTTATTTTATTACATCTAGTTTTCTTTTTCTTTTCTTTTCTTTTTTTTTTTTTTTTTTTTGTGGTATGTGGGCCTCTCACTGTTGTGGCCTCTCCCATTGCAGAGCACAGGCTCTGGATGCACAGGCTCAGCGGCCATGGCTCACGGGCCCAGCTGCTCTGCAGCATGTGGGATCTTCCCGGACCGGGGCATGAACCCGCGTCCCCTGCATCGGCAGGCGGACTCTCAACCACTGCGCCACCAGGGAAGCCCTACATCTAGTTTTTTATTTGGAAAATATATTTTACATAAAATTTACCATTTTAATCATTTTTAAGTGTACATTTCAATGAGATTAAATATACTTCCAGTATTGTGCAGCTATCACTACCACCTATTTTTTGAACATTTTCATCACCCAAACAGAAACTCTGTACCTATCTATTAAGTGATAGTTCTCCTTCTCCCTTCTCCTCAGCCCCTGGTATCCTATATTAATCTACTTTCTGTTTCTGTGATTTACCTACTCTTGGTATTCTGTGTAAGTGGAATCATGCAATATTTGTTCTTTGATGGCTGCCTTATTTCACTTGGCATGATGTTTTCAAAGTTCATTCCCTCATAGTATGTATCAGACATTTATTCATTTTTAAAGTTGGCTAATATTCTATTCTTTGTGTGAACTACATTTTGTTTATCCATTCATCTTTTAATGGACACTTGGCTGGTTCTACCTTTTGGCTACTTTGAATAACACTGAAGAGAACAGGAGTATACAGATATTTGGTCACTTCCTTGCTTTCCTTTTTTTAAGGTATATATCTAAGAGTGGAATTGCTGGGTCATATGGTAATTCTTTGTTTAACTTTTTGAGTAACAGACAAACTTTGTTCTTTTTTTTAGGCCTATTTTCTCTCTTTTGTTCAGATTGGGTAATTTTTACTGTTCTATCTTCCTGTTCATTGATTCTTTCTTTTGTCCTCTCCATTCTGTTGTTGAGCCTATCCTTTGACATTTTTGTTTTGCTTATTATATTCTTCAGATCTAAAATTTCCATTTGGCTTTCTTTATATCTTCTCTTTATTTTTCAATACCTTCTACTTTCTCATTTGTTTTAAATGTGCTTATAATTTCATGTGGAAGCACATGATGGCTGTTTGCAAATCCTTAGAAGATAATTCTAAAATCTTTGTCATCTCACTGTTAACATCTGTTAACATCAGTTGTCTTTTCTCATACAAGTTGATATTTTGGGGGGGTCTTTGTATGGTGAGTGACTTTCTTATGAAACATGGCCATTTTAGGTATTATATTATGAGACTCAGGATCTTACTTAAATATTTTGTTTTAGCAGACCTCCTCTGGCATTGCTCAGGTAGGGGAAGTGGAGACCACCTTTGTTACTACTGGGTGTGGTTAAGAGTTCAGCCTCCTCACTTGGCTCTTGCTGATACCACTTTGTCTGGGGAAGGAAGGAGCATCTTGTTGCTGTTCCCACAGAGTCTCCACTGATACCTCAGGAGTAGGGATGTTGAAAATTTGATGAGCGGGTTGTGAAAAACCTGAATTTCCAGCAGGCCCCCAGTGAGGGGGAGGGATGCCTGATTACCCCTGGGTGTGGAAGCCTGAACTTCAGTGATACAGTAGAATGAGGGTAGTGGTGGCTTGTTACCACTGGGTGGAGGTGAATCTTGGCTTCCCAGGCAGCATTTATACCACCCTGGTATTACCCTAGGGGATGAGAAGTAGAGGAGTTTGGGGCACAGGTAGAAGTCTAGGATCTCCTAGCGTGGGTGGGATTAGATCCACAGTTTTTCAGTGGAGTTTGGCTGTAGGAGAGCAGTTATCTCAAAGTTTTCTATTTTGCTAATCTGCATCTTTCATGGCATTATAGCTAGAGAAAGCAAGCTTTTCTTGGGGCTTCTTTTGTCTGTGCCTGTTGATGTCCCAAGTTCCCTGTTTCTCTAGTGCTCAGCCTGGAATTTATGAGACAAGAAGACAACTTGTCACTTTGATATTCCTCATTTCCCAAGTTGCCTAGCCATTCTGCCTCTTCTCTCACCTTCCAGGGTCATCTTATGTTTGTTTTATAGATTAATATCTAAGGCTTTTCACTGTACTTGTCAGAAGTAATAGGGAAAAGTCCATCTGTTGCATCTGGAACTATTTCTTTATTTTTTAAATATTAATCATAATTATTAATGTACCTACATGTCTGTTACCATGATGTTTAAGTGAGTTAAGAGTGAAAGAGGTTTAGATAATTAAATTCTGTTTGAACATCAGTTATTCCTAAGTGACATATGGAAGTCATCTTGTTCTAGAGCAAGAGTTACATGTTTTATGAGGTTCCCACAAAGGAATGAAAATTCATATATACTCTCTTTTTCTCCCTGACACCATCCTACCTACTTATCCTTTCCTCCCTCTCTAGAATATTACATAAAGAGATTTTACTCAAACTTGTGGTTTGCAGTTGGAATACCCTAATAACAATTGTAAGTACTGTGAACCATTTATTAAGCACTTGTAATTGCCAGGCACTGTGCTAAGTGCCTTTCAGTGATTTTCTGAATTCATCCTATTAGATGCTGTTACTCTGTTTTGCAGCTGTGGAAATAGAGGCTTAGAGAGGTCAAATAGTTTGCTAAGCTCACTTAGGTAGTGAGTGGTAGAGCTGGGATCTGAACACAGGTCTTAGAGTTTCAAGTTCATGCTCTTCTACATTCTACTTCTTTTCTATAGTCTCTCTCGTACTTAATCATGCAGCTATTTAGAGCTTTCTCTTCCGTTGGTGAGGGCCTAGTCAGAATTCTTAAACATCTTGTTATTTTGGTTTGTTTCAATAAAAGGTAAAAGATACTACCTAGATTTTATCCAGTATTAATTTCTTAGAATTTCATAGTGGTTTTATCTGCAAGTGTGTTTGCACGTTTCTTAATGTTTCTGGCAAAATTTAAGATGTGATCAAGTGACTGTGTTCTCCCAATTGATTCATCTTTAGTGTCACTTTAATTTAATTTCTGAAAGATTAAGTAGTTATTTTTCTCACTTCTCTGTTTGAGAATGAGTGATTCATTCAGCAATTATTTATTGAGTGACTACTTTGTGATAATCACTGTGCTAGGTGCTGGGGATATTCAGTAATGATGTGTTTCTTTATTCTTGAGATTGTTATGTGACTTTAATTTTATCTTTCCTAGGAATCTCAACTCACAAATAATCAGTAAGATTTTATCCTTTTTTAAATTTCTAGAGGGTGGTCTTATAGAGAACATATGTGTTCGTGAGGAAGAGTTTGGTTTAATTTTTAGGAAGATACTGATACTTCTAAAATTATTTATGCCAGTGTCTACAGTGTATTTTTCAATGCAAATAGAGACTTTTTAGATGAATGTTTTGCCTCTCAAGCCCTTGATTGTTTTGAGAATGTAAAAGATCTGTAGGAAAAAATCACTTTACCCCTAATGTTGAATGCTGAGAAAAAGGAAAATTCTGGTTAGGAACATTACTTATGATTCCCACAGTGTGTCTGGTATACCTAGTCTGTGTAAAATAAAACTTCCAAAAAGTAGAAGAAAATGGCTTCAAACATAAATTAAAGCTGCTTAAAATTCATGGGTAAGCTAAGTACTAATACTAAACTAACCTTGCTGTTGGGAAATTAATATTTTCTGTTTTATTGCAATGGAATCGTATAATCTTATTATTGGATAGGCCCTTACGCATTTGCCCAACCCACTTTAGATATGAAACTTGAAACTGTAGAGGTGAGGTGATTTCTACTGCCTTTTTTGAAAGAGGCAGGACTAGAATTTGGCCTCCTAACCTGAAGTCCTGGACCCCTTTTAGTGTATCACCCGGAACACATATTAATCATATTTTATGTTGATATCTGATGGATGGTGTGAATAATAGCAGTATTGATTTTCTTAAATTTTATCATTTCCTACTAATCCTGTATATATCCAGTGTTCTTCCTGCTCAGGATTTCAGTTTTCTCAACTCAGGATCATAGGCAAAGCACTTACCATAGTTCATCCCTTGTTGAACTCTGTAAAATTTTACAGATTGCTTCATTAATCCACATTGCTTTGTTTCTTAGCTTTCTAGACTTCACATGTTGGTCATAGTCTATATAACAGCCATACTTAAAATAAATGCCTTCAGGTAGGTGGATAATATTTTGTTTTGTTTATCATGAAAAGGAAAGTAAGGGGCTGGGGATTATGACTCTTGCTGTGAGGACCCTGCTCCAGGCTCTCACCCTCTGCTTCTTCACTCTTATGAGCTTTGTCAACCAGCTTCTGTTTCAGGTCTTCAGGGATAGTGAGTCCTGGGGACCCTTGTTTGGCTCATTTCACTGTTGGATGGCTTTCATTAAAAAAAAAATATTTCCTTGGACACAGTTAGCTTGCATGTAGCTTCTCCACTATGATTCTTCTGACAGGATGGAAGAAATCAAATTTCTGTCTCCTGCCTAAATGTTCCGGGTTGTTTGAGCCATTCCTTACTTTGTAGGTTTTAGATAATTCACAATTCTATATGCTTCGTTTTCTTGTTGTCCCCCAACCCTTAAACGGGTGCTTCAGGAATGGGTCAGGTCCCAAGGGGGCAAAGCCAGACTCTCTTGTCCAGGGCTCAGTGTGGGGACTTCTTCCCTCAGCCTGGACCCCACCAGGGGGAAAGTGATCTCCAAGCCTGGCACCTGGGGGCTGTGCTTTGAGAAGCATACTTTAAATAATACATTGCCTGTGTCCTCTCCTTGGTTTCTAGCTGATCTCTTGAATCATTATTAACTATTAATACCTTAACTGGTCATATTGATTCCTGC
>NW_006793978.1:282421-293443 GCF_000442215.2 Lipotes vexillifer
TTCCTGCTGTCCCTCTCCCTGTATTTCACCTCTGCACTGGTCACTCCTTTTTTGTACTATGTGGGAGATCTTCTGGACACTTCGTTTTCTGGTTTTGATTGTCCTTCATCTTTTGCTCCCTCGTCTCATTACAGACTTGAGTTGGATGCACTAACTAGTTGCATGGCCTTGGACAAGTCGCTTAACTACTGCCAGCCTTAGTTTTCTCAATTTTGTAAAGAGTCATAGCACACCTCCTCATGTAAGAAATCAGTGAAATAACGTGTATGAGAATGCTTTTGTTTTTTGTTTTTGTTTTTTTGTTTTGGCTCAGCTGTGTAAGTGCTAGCCCTGGAATTTTTCACAGGTTCCCTTGGTGGTTGTTGCCTTTGAGTGGTAGTTCATTGGGACATTTGTACGCAGTGGACGTGGCCTAACAAGCATTTGAATGCTCACATTTTTTGTTCTTCAGGGAACTGCTGTTTCCCTTTAAAAAGCTAGGACTTTGACAGCCTCAGAGGAAGGGATGAGCTATTTTTTTTCCTGTTAAATTAGTTCAGTGAGACTCTGTGTGAATAGTAGTCCTTAAGTTCTTTGCTTAGATCCTTTGGCCCTAGGCACTTGTAGTGATGGATTTGTTGAGAATCAGACATGTGCAGTCTATTCAGACGTCAGCTGACAAGGCTCCTCCTCTCCTCCCCCAAACTGGGCAGCCCCTTTGGATCGTCTAATGAAACCCATGCTCGTGCATGCTGCACTAAAACAAAGCAGGGGGCTTCCCTGGTGGCGCAGTGGTTGAGAGTCCGCCTGCCGATGCAGGGGACACGGGTTCGTGCCCCGGTCCGGGAAGATCCCACGTGCCGCGGAGCGGCTGGGCCCGTGAGCCATGGCCGCTGAGCCTGCGCGTCCGGAGCCTGTGCTCCGCAACGGGAGAGGCCACAAGAGTGACAGGCCAGCGAACCGCAAAAAAACAAACAAAGAAAAAAACCAAAGCAGGCAGCCCTGGAATGAGCCCTACAAGGTACTATTATACTATATGTTTGGTTTTATTTGCCTGTTTCGACAATGCTGGGCAAATGAGGGCTCTGCTGATGCAGCTGAATCACAGTGAGCTGTCTTTGTTGTCTAACTTCTCCCTCATGGGTGTTGGCATGAGTCCTGCCTGCCAAACACTCTTTGAGACAACAAAATGACAGAACATTGTCTTCTTGCTGATAATACGGCAGGTTGTAATTGATTTACTTAGTACTTTGAAGGGTGGAAAGTAGGGTCTTGAGGAGCACCTGAAATTTTGTTTATTTATTGTCCTGGAGATATAGATCATTAGTTTATTATATGCAAGTTCACCTAGCAGACTCTGAGATGAAAGATGTAGTAGCTGAAATGGATTTGATTTTTAAGATAGCCATAGAAATGGTCTCTATTACACAAATAACATAAGTGGATGTTTCTCAATAGCTGGAATTTAATTTGTACTTTCGGACTGCCGTTTGATAAGACATTTCTCCTGGGTAATGAATAGCACCAGTGTCCTAAGGAATTTTTCTCTTTGTCTCTGACTAAGGGGAAATCAATCTGCTAGCTGCAACAACCTCAGGAGTGAATTCTTGGCCAGCCCCAGAGCTACACATTGCCTTGTGGACTGTTTGGTGGCGCCTTGGACATTTTATTGATGCCACGAGCACAGCTGTTAGAGATGTGGGGTCTGATGAGCCATGCTCTGTTCTCCATTCACAGTCTCCTCCCCACCACCTTCTCATAGAGGAAGCCAAACAAGGATCTAGTGTGTTGATAGATCAGTGAAAATTTATTACTACTTCTGGGAAAGAAGCACAGAGTTGCATTTTCTGCGTGTGGTTGGTCAGGAATATCATCTTTATAAGTCAGGGTAGCAGAAGCTTTGTTTGTTGCTGCTGGTGTCAGGACAATCACCTGAATATCAATTCATTGGGGTGTAGTTATCAATAACGGTAAAAGAAAAAATGTGAGGTTGGAGCTTAAAAATTCTAAGACTTAGCTGGTCTTGCACTGCTCTTCAAATTAAGTCAGAGCTGAAACTCCCCTATCCTGCTACTGAGATGGTCACTTCCTCTGGGCTTTCCTTGACTTTAGAAAGAAGTTGACTTGGTGACCTTCAAGGTCTTTTCTCTCTGACTTCCTGTTTAACTCCAGGGTAAGTCTTAACTCTTGTTTTAGTCATTAGTTTCAAATGCCTCCCCTGCTGGGCTTCTTTATGCTGAGAACAGAATGGATGGAGTTGCACCTTCTCTTTCCTCCCTTCCCCTGTGGTGCTCTGATTATGTGCTGAGGGGATGGTGGCCAGAAGGCCATGCAGCCTAGGAAGGAGAAAGAGAAGTGAAGGTACTAAATTAAAGCACTGTCAACACTAGGGGGAGAGCCCTTGAATTAAAAAGACTTCACAGAGTAGGTACCGGGTCTGCCTTACTCTTTGGAGTCAAGGGGGATTGGTCTTCATACCTACTATAAGCCTTATGTGGCCAGAGAGTGAGTCTTAGATTAATTCTGTTTGCCCTGACAGTGCCTTATATAGAACTGTACATCAAATAGGTATTAATTATTTCTGCTTTGCTTAACTTCTGGAAATCATTGCAGTTGTCAAGTGAACAGGACTATTAAATATTATATAGGAAGGGTTCATGCTTGTAGCATTTTCATCATTCCAAATATTGTGTTCATTGAAGCAGAGAACCTTGTCAAGACAGCCATTACCAACATTTACAGAATGAAAGCAAGAGCTATTAACTCCTGGATAAGAATTGAGGATATTGTGCTTTCAAAAGAAACAAAGGGAGTTTTAAAATATTTCAATGGGAAATCTCTTTAGACTTAAGTATTTTAAAAATAGAAGTAGAAATAAAAAAGTTAGTAGAGGGGAAAAGACAGTGTTGTAAGAGCTTTAGGTCACGGTCATATTAAGTTAAAACAAAAAAATTGTTACCTGCTATGTATCCTCTTTATTTATTTATTTATTTTTTTGCGGTACGCGGGCCTCTCACCGCTGTGGCCTCTCCCGCCACGGAGCACAGGCTCCGGACGTGCAGGCCCAGCAGCCATGGCCCACGGGCCCAGCTGCTCCGCGGCACGAGGGATCCTCCCGGACTGGGGCATGAACCCGCATCCCCTGCACCGGCAGGCGGACTCCCAACCACTGCGCCACCAGGGAAGCCCTATGTATCCTCTTTTGCAGGATAATTTTCTTTTATTGCATCCTGAAAACTGACCTGAGAATTTGATGAAATGTCAGACAAGCTGACAAACTGAGAGAGGCTATCGTAGTAACTAGTCCTTGTTCTTACACCCATATTCATCTATTTGTGGCTGTTGATTCTAGTCACCTCCATTCTCATCTTCATCCAAATAGAAGCATTAAAACTTAATCTTGTGTGGATGTCTGCTTTGTAGATTTAGGAGAACAAGAACATGTGAACATGCCTGGTTAGCCATCTAAAGAATTTGTCACCAGCTAGTTGATTTCAAGAGCCAGCCAGCTAGGTTGTGCAGGATACTTGTTACTGGATAGTTCCACATCAAATACATGCTCTAAATGTTACTCTTGTTAGATTTCTGTATTCCATTAAGCCTGTCAGGGCCAGAGTGGGGAAAAAAAAATCCTAGTGAAGTATCTAAACTTTACATCATAGAGTGTCAGGCTAGAAATGACTCTGAGGGTCTAAGACGAGTGCTCTAAAATTCACATATTTCCTGAGGTTAGACAGGTAGCATAAGTGAATGAATTGGACAGGTGTAAGCAACAGGGAGCAATGGGGCGGGGACATGAGAGGCTGCAGAGGCGTTCAAATTCAGAAATTTTAGAGGACATTATTTCTACCTAGCCAACAGTTCTAAGGGCTGATTCAGCTGGCATTTGGGAGACCCTGGACCCTATGTTTCAGGTTACCTATCTTTTTTTCTAGTATGATGACCTGCATAAAGATAGGAAAAGGCACTTACCCAAGGACAGACAGCTAGTGAGGGCCAGAGCCAGATGTACTGAGTCTCAGTCTGATGGTCTTTGCACTGCATCATAGTGATATCTAAGTGGTAAGGTGGGAGCACCCTGATTTAAATTAACAATTAAGATTTTTTTTTCTGAGCCATTTACTTTTTTAGAGAGGTGTAACTAACATATAATTACATGCACTGATCTTAAAGGATAGCTTGATAGATTTTTATATATGTATACCTTCATGTCTGTATACCACGCAGATCAGCCCTGGAGTTCCTCATGGCTTTTTCCACTCCTTACCCCTCTCCACCCTCTCCATGCACCATAATCACAATTCACCATGGAGCCAAGGCAGTTCTACTTACAGAGCTGTCACTGGCTCTGTTCCTCCCCACTCCTCCCTCCTCACTACTTCCTGCTTTAGATTCAGTTGTAAAGAGCTATAGCAAACACAAGGGTATATGTTGCTTACATTTTTTTCCCCTCGTAAACCCAGCAGGATGTCTCCCTTCAGAGGGTTTTGGAGGTGCTGCTTCTTGCAGTGTCAACTGCTTTATACAACAGCACATTTAGGACACATGATATTAATTACTTGGAGGCCACTTTTCCTTTGGGAGAACTTCAGAAGTTTTTTATTTCATGACTTTATTGAATCAGAGATCCATATTTCATTGCAGTGAGCCTAGTGCTCAAAACCTTGGTGATTGATGGACTGAAAATATAGCTAAAGCAACACCCAAAACAAAACCCACCTCACAGGCAATGCAGCTCATTTAAAAAAAAAAAGCTGGTTCCCAGGCTGAAGCTGTTAAGCAGATTTTTATGCAGGGCTTCAAGTTACTAAAAAAGCAGGATTCAATATGTCCTTTCCTTTGATTTGTAGGAGAGGGTGAGAAGTAATGCTGTTGCTTTTCTCCCCCCTTCAGGGTTTTATCATATTCTGAAAGCAATGCTTGAAGGACCTATAAATGGATTTGGGCTGTCTCCTAGTGCAGGGATTAACATAGAATTACAGAAGTGCTCTGCATGGTGGTTGGGAAAATAAGGAGGATGCTGTTCTCTGTTTTGGACAGACATGGTGCTCCTTTCTCTAGTCTGCTGATGTTCCTTATAAAGCAGCCTGTCACTTTGAAAAATGCACACACTGTACCATCTTGCAGTTATAAAGGTTAAGTAAGCATCTTGAGCAGTGCCCCACTGCTTTTGTACTTTCCTTAATGTCAGCCGATAAAGGATTATTGAAAAAAGCTTGCAAGGAGATAAAAGGCTTGCAAGTTGAGGTTGAACAATTGAAATTTTCTGTTCCCAGTGTAGTAAATTACCAATGGCAGATTTAATGTTTGTTAATTATCAGAGCAAAGTACTAAGGATTGTTTTCTTTTGCCTAATTAATTACCTCATCTGGAGTGGAATGTTAATTCAGATAAATGATTATTTCTTAATACCTGTGAAGCTTTCCTTGGAGTCTCCTAGAATTGCCAGTCCTGAAGTATGTGGGATAAGAGACCAACATGGCTGCTTTCCTAGCTTTTTCCCATCTGAGAAGATGGCAGGATAACTCGTTTATCTTGACTGACCTGGTTTTCTGGGTACTATTTAGGGGAACATGGCTTTGCTTCCTTGAATCATGTGCCTTACAATCAAGTTTTTTAGTTAGTTTCTCACGTGATTCTGAACTTAACACTGGACCTCTTTATTTAAAATTTATTTTATTTATATTTATGTATATTTGGCTGTGTTGGGTCTTCGTTGCTGTGCGCGGGCTTTCTGTAGTTGTGGTCAGAGGGGGCTACTCTTCGTTGCGGTGCACGGGCTTCTCATTGCGGTGGCTTCTCTTGTTGCAGAGCACGGGCTCTAGGCGCGCGGGCTTCAGTAGTTGTGACACGCAGGCTCAGTAGTTGTGGCTTGCGGGCTCTAGAGCGTAGGCTCAGTAGTTGTGGCGCATGGGCTTAGTTGCTCTGTGGCATGTGGGATCTTCCTGGAGCAGGGCTTGAACCCGTGTCCCCTGCATTGGCAGGTCGATTCTTAACCACTGTGCCACCAGGGAAGTCCCCTGGACCTCTTTTTTAAAAAATCCTTTAGAGAAATTCATTTTGGGGTTCTGTGAACATTAAAGATGATGTCCTTTGGAAAGGATACTCTAGTTTCTTTCACTCACTTTTCATCTTCAAGTCACATTACCTCCTCATGTTTATTGTTGGGGAAAAAGAGTATCCTTTAGAATTCAGCATCCTAGAGACAGGTTTTTCTTCTTTCTTGGACCCAACTTTTATCACTTCTAATAGCTAAAAGAATAATATTCAAAAAAAAGCTAAAACCATGACTCATATATAGATACAAAATGTTATACATGTCAAAGATTTTATTTAACTTATTATTAAATGAGGGAACGAGGCTGATGTTACACCAGGTAAAAAGAAGTCAAAGAATCACAAATTTATATGGAGTAATGTTGAAAAGAATGTTAGATGGACATAAAACTGACTTTTTTCAGGGGGAGGGCAGGTGGTTCTCCTAGAGTATAGATATTATTTGCATCTCTTTAGACAGTTTATGGAGTTATGAAATAGCCTAGTCATGACAGAAGTACTGTCTCTGTAGGATGAGACTCCCTGGGGGCTTCAGTTTTCCCTGAAAGTAGGTCTCGTGGTGTCCTTTTTTTTTTTCTTTTCTGGTGATCTCTTTTACCTATTTCAGGGCCGGAAGTTTCCCTTGACACAGTTTTGCATGAGATTTTGGTCCAGTTCTGTAGAATGATACTGACTCTTCAAAGTAGATTAGAGATAAAAAATATGTGACTTATTTTTCTTTCTAGAAGAGAGGTTAAATCACTGGTGAGAAGGACTGGTGGATCTAAGCCACTGCCCTGGTGAGCCCCAGCCTCATGTGACTGGTCACCTCTCACCGTCTCCTCCTGATAGGTATTTATGAGCACTTTTTTCATAAAGATGTGAAAAGGCAGTAGTAGTCGATAAGATTATCTGGAGGGCAAAGTCTGGAGCCTGGTATTAAACGGATAGTCCTGTTTTCTTCTGGTGTTGCCAAGCTGAGCTGTTTAGGATAATGCTTAGAAAAACACCTTTTGAGCCAGGAAGTTGTCTGATTAGTGAAGGGACTTCTAAGACACTCTGCTGAGACAGCACCCAGGTCTAGCACAAATATTCACCCGAGTCTTCCAAAGACATTAGAGCTCAGGAGGTGTGTGTGTGTTTATCTTGTGATAAACCATAGTGGAGAAGAATATGAAAAAGAATGTATGTATGTATGTATGATGGAATCACTTTGCTGTATAGTAGAAATAAACACAACATTGCAAATCAACTATACTTGAATAAAATAAATTTTTAAAAAATTAAGAAAAGAAAAAAAAAGAGTCTAGATTAAGATTCTACCTAATTATAGAGTCTACTGTGGTAAGCCACAGCTGGATTGAGTAGTGTGGTAGCCTTGCCCAAGAGCTGGGAGGCTGTGTGCCTGCCCCTCCACACCAAGAAGTCCAGGGTTTTGAGGGTGCGTTAAAATGAAGCCACAGAGACATAAAAAGCACCATAATACCAAGTCCAGCAGCTTCTGGAGGAGAGGCTGACCAAATAGCCTTCTGGCTTCTGCATTGTGTTTGGTGCTCTGGGTATCTCAGGCTAGCAATCTGCTGACCTGTGTCTCTGACTGACATTTGACTTGGACTGTGGTTCTTGATGCCAGGAAGTAGTGTTGGGATAGGAGTCTTTGTCCCAAGCAAAATAAGTTACCGTTCCCACTAGATGTTAAGTTCTTTTTTTCTTTTTCATTTCATTTCATTTTTTCTGCCTGTGTCGTGTCTTAGTTGTAGCGTAAGCGATCTTCATTCTGGCACAGTGGTTCTTCTTTGCGGCACGCGAGCTTCTCTCTAGTTGTGGCGCGAGGGTTTTCTCTCTTTAGCTGTGGTGCACGGGCTCTGTAATTTTGCGGCCGGCGGGCTCTCGTTGAGGTGTGCGCGCTCAGTAGTGTGGCTCATGGCATGTGGGATCTTAGTTCCCTGACCAGGGATCGAAGCTGCGCCCTCCGCGTGGGAAGGCGGATTCTTTACAATGGACCACCAGGGAAGTCCCAGACATTAAGTTTTTAAACCCAAATATGTCTTACTGCCTTCAAAACCAGGGTTTAGAGCATATCAAACTGGTGCCATGTCTCCAATAACTCTACTTTGTTCCAACATTGAGTAGATTACTGTGAGATTTTAAATTCAAATACTCCCATATTCACTTCGTTTACAAAATGACTGTAATAAAGCATACTGTTTCCTCTTCCCTTTTTTTTTTTTTTTTCCTTCCACAGTGCAGCCAAGTGAGAGCAAATCATTCACAGTCAATTTTTTGTTGCGGTTTTCCTTCATGCTGGAGAAGGGATGATGCCACTCTTCCTTGCTGTAGCCCTGTGCTGGGGTGTGGCTCCCTCGCCTTAATTTGTCATCTGAAAGCAATTTTGTTCAATTAAAGATTAGAATTAAATTTCAGTTGTAGAGCTTCTGTGCAGAGGAAATGATGCATTAATGAACACACAGATGTCATCTTGCAGCCATGCTGTTTGCAGAAGTTTCTTCAGCATTCAAATAATGAAAGGGACCCACAGCAGCAGGAGCATTGTTTACTCATTGACATACTAAGTGGAGACTTCTTAGCTATTTGCAAACCATTTATCATTCTGTATACTGAGAGGGAAAACATACTTTATCTAAAATATTTGAAATAATGACTCCTAAAATCAGATAACATGAGCCTTAATGCCAGGTGCCATGCAGTAAATTGCGTAATGCTGTTGGGTTGGAACTGAAGCCATGATTTGTGATGACGCTAATGATCTGTCCAAATAGATGGGAGTTGAGTATAAAAAGAGAATATTCCTAGAAAAAGATAAGGCGACTAGTGAATTAAAAGTATGGTAGGAGAGGGGTTTTATTTCACTATTGGAAGACCCATCTGCTCTTCTGTACACATTATGTAAGTTTCACTCTCTGTATTGCAAATATCCCACAGGATGGATAGGAAGTTCATATATCTGCCTTCAACTAGTTTTTTACTAACAGACATGAATGAACAGAAAGATTTATGTCTCATGTGTAGAATATTTCAGGATGGTAGTTTTTTTTTTTTTTTTTTTTTAAAGGGAATTGTATATTTAGATATCCTCTGCACTGCTTTGCCTGATGACTGTGACTTCTAGGGAGGAGAAGGCAGCAGGTGCGGAGTGAGGGTTTGGGGAGGTGGAGAGGGTTTCTGTGAGATAGCATTGGTTGGTATGGTCTCCAGGCCTGGGCTATGCAATGCTCTTTGGCACTCATGGTTACTGTGCATATTTCCAGATGCTGCCCAGACCTGTGTCCAGTGTGTCCCAAGTCACTGTTAGGTTTTTTATATAACCTCTGTGCTGCACAGAATTTCTTAAATGTGTTTTGAATGCAGAGGGCTCTCAGTATCAGGTGGCATCCACCCTGGTCATTGATGTCGATATGGATGAAATCTCACTTGATACTTTTTATGTATTTATTTATTTATTTATTTTTATGGCTGTGTTGGGTCTTCATTTCTGTGCATGGGCTTTCTCTAGTTGTGGCAAGTGGGGGTCACTCTTCATCGCGGTGCGCAGGCCTCTCACTATCGCGGCCTCTGTTGTTGCGGAGCACAGGCTCCAGACGCGCAGGCTCAGTAATTGTGGCTCACGGGCCCAGTTGCTCCATGGCATGTGGGATCTTCCCAGACCAGGGCTCGAACCCGTGTCGTCTGCATTGGCAGGCAGATTCTCAACCACTGCGCCACCAGGGAAGCCCCCACTTGATACTTTTTAATCTCCTAGTTCAGGGACCTTTCTCATTCCTCTTCCTGTGTTACAAAAAGTCTCTGTAATGTTTGACAGGGGTTAATGGTTTCTTTCCTTGAAATGTTTTCTTTTCTGTGCCTTCTGTGACATCACATTTTTCTTTTTCTTTATCCATGTCTCATGCCAAGGCCATTTCTCTTCTCTTCTCATTTCCTTATCTAAACCCCTAGCTGTGCACACTGCCCTGAGTTTTATTTTTCTGACTCTTCTCATTAGCACATCATCCATGATCAAAATGCCATTAATGTCCCAATTTTCATTTCCAGTCAGAATTTACCCTCCCAACTCCATATCTCTGTGTCTCTATCTGGAAATTCCATTAGAATCCCAGTGCGTTTATTATAAAATGTACACACTCTCTTGTCAACTCTTTTTCATTCTTTCTTTTCAGTAATGCCTACGCCTACGCTTTTCTGGTTAAAATTTTTTGGGGTATTTGTAGCTTTCTCCCACCCCCAAACACAATTTTTTTTTTTTTTTGCCTCTCATAAGTACTTCCTATTACTTGTCACCTGTAAGTCCTTTTTCCTTTTCACTTTTTTTTGCTCCCTGCTTTGTTCAGGTGCTCATTACACATCATCTGCACAGTTTCAGCAGCCTCATAATTGGTCCTGTGGTTCTGGTATCTCTTTCCCGCAAACCTTCCTGTAGTTGTCTGTCTGCTTATTTCAACATACTGTTCAAAAGCCTTCCATGGTTTCCTGTTGCCTGACAGATGAAGTTCGAATTTCCTAAGCCTGGTGATTAAGTAGCCCATTCCCTCCCTTAACAACCCAGCTCTATCTTTTACTAACTTTCCCTCATAGGTGCTCATTCTGTTCTCCTTATTCTCCCATATCTGCTTTTCAAAATCTTGCCCTTGCTAAAGCCCAGCTTAGATGCCTCTTCCAGGAAACCTTCCATGATTACCCACTGGAGTGTACTCTCCTGCTTCAGGAGCAAATGGGTGTTACACTTCTGTTAGGCCACCTGCCACATACTGCAGGTATTTACTTAAGGATCTTATCGCCCTGCTGGGTTATAATTGCTGTGATAGCAGGGATCATCTTATTCCTTTTGTATTTTCTTTTCGTATCTTTTTTTTTTTTTTTTTTTTTTCATCTTTATTGGGGTATAATTGCTTTACAATGGTGTGTTAGTTTCTGCTTTATAACAGAGTGAGTCAGTTATACATATATATATGTTCCCATATCTCTTCCCTCTTTGTCTCCCTCCCTCCCACC
>NW_006793978.1:298470-309006 GCF_000442215.2 Lipotes vexillifer
GGGGACTAGTGCCTGTGTTGTGGTGTATGAATGAGCCTAGATCTTGTCTCTCTAGTGGGCAGGTCCACGTCTGGTGGTGTGTTTTGGGGTGTCTGTGGACTTATTATGATTTTAGGCAGCCTCTCTGCTAGTGGGTGGGGTTGTGTTCCTGTTTTGCTATATGGTTGGCATAGGTTGTCCAGCACTGTAGCTTGCTGGTCGTTGAGCGAAGCTGGGTGCTGGTGTTGAGATGGAGATCTCTGGGAGATTTTCGCCGTTTGATATTATGTGGGGCTGGGAGGTCTCTTCTTGACGAGTGTTCTGAAGTTGGCTCTCCCACCTCAGAGGCAGAGTCCTGACTCCTGGCTGGAGCAGCAAGAGCCTTTCATCCACTCGGCTCAGAATAAAAGGGAGAGAAAGTAGAGAGAATTAGTATAAGTAGGAGGAAATAGGAAAGAAAGAAAGAAAGAAAGAAAGAGAGGAGGGAAGGAAGGAAGGAGGGAAGGAAGAAAGAAAGAAAGAAGAAAAGAAAGGAAGAAGGCAAGAAGGAAAGAAAGGAGGGAGGGAGGGAGGAGGGAAGGAAGGAAGGAATGAGGGAAGGAAGGAAAAAATACAGAAAGAAAGAAGATACAGTAAAATAAAATAAAGTATAATAAAGTTATTGAATTAAAAAAATAATTATTTAGAGGAAAAAAAAAAGGGAAGGATAGAACCTTAGGACAAATGGTGGAAGCAAAGTTATAGAGACAAAATCTTACATAGAAGCATACACATATACCCTCACAAAAAGAGGTAAAGTGGAAAAAATCATAAAACTTGCTCTCCAAGTCCACCTCCTCAATTTGGGACGATTCGTTGTCTCAAAAAGGGAAGGAAGGAAGGAAAGATAGAAAGAAGGTAAAGTATAATAGAGTTCTTTAAATTAAAATTAATTATTAAGAAAAAAATTTAAAAAAAAATGGTCGGATAGAACGCTGGGACAAATGGTGGAAGCAAACCTATACAGACAAGATCTCACACAGAAGCATACACATACACATTCACAAAAAGAGGAAAAGGGGAAAAAATCATAGATCTTGCTCTAGAAGTCCGCCTCCTCAATTTGGGATGATTCGCTGTCTATTCATGTATTCCACAGAGGCAGGGTACATCAAATTGATTGTGTAGCTTTAATCCGCTGTTTCTGAGGCTGCTGGGAGAGATTTCCCTTTTTCTTCTTTGTTCTCACAGCTCACAGGGGCTCAGCTTTCGACTTGGCCCTGCCTCTGCTTGTAGGTCGCTGGAGGGCGTCTGTTTTTTGCTCAGACAGGACGGGGTTAAAGGGGCCGCTGACTCGGGGGCTCTGGCGCTCTCAGGCCGGGGGCAGGGAGGGGCATGGAGTGCGGGGCGGGCCTGCGGCGGCAGAAGTCGGCGTGACGTTGCAGCAGCCTGAGGCCCGCCGTGTGTTCTCCCTGAGAAATTGTCCCTGGGTCCCGGGAACCTGGCAGTGGCGGGCTGCACAGGCTCCCCGGAAGAGGGGTGGGGGCAGTGACCTGTGCTCGCACACAGGCCCCTTGGTGGCGGCAGCAGCAGCCTTAGCGTCTCCCGCCCGTCTCTGGTTTCCGAGCTTTTAGCCGCGGCTCGCGCCCGTCTCTGGAGCTCCTTTAGGCAGCGCTCTTAAAACCCCTCTCCTCGCGCACCAGGAAACACAGAGGCAAGAAAAGGTCTCTTGCCTCTTGGGTAGGTCCAGACTTTTCCCCGGACTCCCTCCCGGCTAGCCGTGGCGCACTAACCCCTTCGGGCTATGTTCAAGCCGCCAACCCCAGTCCTCTCCCTGAGCTCCGACCGAAACCGAACCTTTTGTATTTTCAATAGAACTTGGTCTATTAACTTTGGATTCAGTGTGTTGTTGGAAGTACTTGTTGGAAGAATAAGTTGTAGAGCAAGTCCTTTCACATAACAAGTGCTAGAGCATCTTTAGTTAGAGACACCTAGGTGAAATGAGGTTCTGGTATATGTCTTACAGGCCTTTTCAGTCCTCTTGTCATAATATGTCGTACCCCTGTGGTAAGACAAGGCTGGTTAGAAAGGTTAAGAGCACAGGATCTGGCTTCAACTATGATTGAGAACTAAGATAGGAGTATTTGCTTCCGTCCTCCCAGAGGTTTCCTGGTATAGCCTTGATTGTGATTTGCTTAGAGGTGCCTTAATCTAGTCACATGTATCTAATGAGTGTGTAGATCCTGGGTTAGCGGGCTGGGGGTCAGGACTGCTGGCCTTTCTTCCAGTTGCTTGATGATTCACGTGGCAGGGTTATTGTCAGCCTGGAAAAGGGACCCATGTGTCGCTCAGTGATTCTTTAGCCAACTTGAGCAAGATAAACAAGCCCCGGAGACAGGGGTCTTCTGCCAGGCTTAGCCTTCAGGATGTACTGCCCGGTTGTCTGGGGCCTGTTCTCGTCTGCCTTTAAAAGAGGATGAAGGAGCAGTGGGAGCTGCTTGATGGGCAGTATCCTTCCCTCTGCTTTGCTGTGGGCCGTCTTAGGTTGTCTGAGGGTCAGGTGACACTTCTCTGCTGTTCAAGGAGACTCCTGACTCCCTGAGCTGATTGTTGAGCTGGAGTCTAGGAGGCAGGCCGGCCTTCAGGACTTGGTGGGAGATTGTAATCTGAGACCATTGTTCCTGGGCTGCCTGTCTGAGTTAATCTTTCACGGTTAAAAAAATGTTATAAAGAAGTAAATCTAAGTTTCTTGTATGTTAAGCAACCCCTAAAGTTTCCCTTGCTGTGGACAAATTAGAAAACAGTTTATGTGTAAAGTTCATAAGTCAGGTAGATGCTGTATACCACTGAGCTATAAGCTTCTGCTGCCTATTGGAATCATTCACTTATGCTAGTATTCACCTTGACCTTGTTGCTCCCTGAGAAGATGGTGTCATTTTTGAGATGAGAACATTTGGCTCAAGTGGTAGGTACATCAGATGTATCTACTTGTTGTGCGTGACATATCATAAAGCATGTATCAAAGATGAATGTTAAAGTTCTTGAGTAGAATTTTTCTTCATTTAAATTGTGACCGGTTCACATGTTTAACACAATATCTTCCTGCATGAAGATCCTTAACCCCAAGGTTTGGATGATGAAGACAGTCAATTCTTGGTTGACTGAAGTTTTTATCCGAGGCTGGGTTCACTCTGCCAACCAGCTTACGTGCAGGAACACAAGCTAATTATGAAGCGAAATCTTCCTCAAAGCTCATAAGACTACTCCAGAGCTTAATAATGAATGTACGACGTTTGTTCCATGCTTTGCTTTTTACCATGCTGTGCACACATTCTGACTTGAATCTCACAACCACCTACAAGGGAGCTGTGATGGTTTGTCCTCCTATTTTATAAGTGAGAAATTTGAATTTCCAGTAGATGAAATAGCTTGTATAAGATCAAGCATGACTTAAAATTTGATCTTAGGCCTCTAGGCCATTGCTCTTTCCACTACCCGTATTGACTTTTGAATATAAGTGATACGGGGATTAGGCAATTTAGGAGTAATTGCACCAGTGTTCTCCTCTGCTAGCTTGGAAAATGAAGAGCTGTCCTCATACCTATGCATTGTGCTGGAAGAGGTATTTACCTTTGGTTCAGCGCATGCCTATAATACACCTCGGTCCTTCTTGTGAGTAACAGTCACTGCCCCTGTACAACCACTCCTTCTGAATGAAGCAGATCAGCCACTACTAACATGTGAGTTTGAAGCAGTGTGCTGTTAATGCTTGGGTAGGAGCTGTTGGAACGTAGGGTTTTACCTATGAATTATCTAAGCAAAAGACTCTGGAAAATGACATTCTGAACAACTGTAGGGGAAATTATGGAAGGCTGGCAAGAGAGAGAGTTCCACCAGCTTTCATTAAACATATGTAACATGTTTTCGTGTGTACTACGTAATGTAAAAGGCAAAAGGTCTGTTGAGTCTTATTCAAGAACCCGTTCTACCTTGATATCTTCGCTAGTCTTCACTTCTAAGCACTTCTAATTGCTGTCTCATTTTTGGATATATATTTTAATTCTGAGTTGAGTGTGACGTTGCTTCCTTTATTTTGTAAAATTTCCCATTTGTGTGTATTTTTTTTTCCAAAAGAAGTATGAACTCTTTAGGTCCAAGTTCTTCTAACACCCTTGCCTCCTTTTTATGTTAAGCCAAATTCTGGTTCCAAGGGAAACTATGGTCTCCAAGGCTGTTAGGGTCTTCTCTTACTCCATCATAGATGTAATTTGCTTACCTTGTATTCTGTTTGAGTCTTACTGAACTCTTATGTTCATTGCATTCTGTGTTCTTGGGACATTGTGAATGCTGTGTGCAAACAGAGCAGCAGAGAATGGCAGGCATGCCTATTACGTAAATTTCCTCTACTTGTACATGTGTTCCACTGTCTCATCATACTTCACTTACCAAACCCAAGTTCAAAGATAAGATTACAGAGCATTAGACCAAGAGATGAGCCTTTCTGAGTTCAGGGCCCTGGGTGATTGCACAGGTTGCTCACCCAGGAGGCTGGCCCTGAACTTGCTAAGAATGCATGGCAGAGACATATATGCCCATCCTAATGTTCTTTTTGTTTTCACCTTGAGGAAAGCATGGATAAGCTCTTACTTTCTTTGTTTGAAACTCAGGCTTCAGAAATAGGAAAGGTTAGAACATCAATCCATTGTACTGTTCGCCCCTTTATCTATAATTTGCTTAAATGTTTTCTTCCATCTACTTCCTTTCTTGTCATGTTGGGTATGTCCGTAATATATGTGTCAGATGTTGTATCTGCATGTGAGCCTAAATTCTATTCTAAGCACCAAAATGAAAACAGAATGCTTCTGTGTTTAGTTTCTAACACATTTGGGGTACTGGAGTATCTCAAACATTGTTTTTAGGTAGGCTTTTAAAATTTTAGCCTCCCACACCAATTATATAACTCATTTGTCTTCTTTTGGCCTGTCATATCTGGTGGAAATCTGGGCTTCTTGTGCCTCCTGAGAAAATAGGTTCTTTTTTTTAAAATTAAATGGTGGTGGACTAACATCCTGTGGTCCAGTGGCTGCTGGGAAGTAGAATTTGTACAAGATACTGTTACGAGAATTGCTATTAAATTAGCAAAGAGCCCTCTTTGCTGTCTCAGATGAGAACCATGAAGTTGACTTACACATTCAGGGTGGCACTTGATATAATCTATATTCTCAAGAGACTCTCCTTTTACTAATCAAGAGGCTATCACCTGCTCATACTTTGAAGAGAAAGGATAAATGTTCCAGGACTTATAAATTCAGAGAAATAGCTTAAAAGAGTGCGGTGGTTTAACAGATATGTCTGGCTCTGGAATCAGACTGACTTCAGGTTGTCTGCAGCATAGAAACTGGAGAAATTTAGGCACATTTAAGGAACTTAAAAAAAAAGCCCCCTGAGCTTGGGATTTAGTTGCATTTGGGTGGGGGTCAGGCATTATTTTTGTGTGTGTGTGTTTTAAAGTTTCTTAAAAGATTCAGTAAACAGCCAGAGTTGAGAATTACTTGCCTTAACATTTCTAAACCTCAATTTCCTCATCTGTATTGTGGGAGAAACAGAGTTCCTAATGTGTAGGTTTGTCGTGAGGATTAGGTAAATGAGCACACCATCTGGCCAGTAGTTAAGTATATAGTAAATGTGAATTGCTATTATTATTACCACCCCTACTGAGTCTTTGTTGAGTATGGAAGCTAAACAGGCATATATTTCTTAAGCTTAAAACATGTGCTGATTTGTTAGAAATGCTGCCGGGAATAGAAATTCCTTTAGGTACCTGCCCTAAGGGAATGACTTGGGTGGGATTTGAATATCGTGCCTAGCTTCTTGCCTCCTTACTCCCAGAGAGAGTGTGTCAGAGAATGGCTGGAACCACCTACTTTATGTACAGAGTCATCCCTGGATTAAATACTTCTTTGAGGAAAAAGTTGATTTATTAGATGCTGGGGACACGGTAGCACATCAGGCCCAGTCCCTGCCTCCAGGGGTTCATAGACTGGTAAAGGTATGGAAAAGTAAATGGAAATTATAATAGAAGAGGAATAAGTGTTTTGTTAAGGATAATGGAGAACTTAAAGCTAAATTGGAGATAGCCAAGCAGAGAGGGCTGAGTGAGCTAGAAGGAAATAATATTACTGGCAGAGGAAATTGTGTTTTAAAGAGACTTAAAAGACTGTTGGCACAACTGGGGAACTGGGGAGGTGGGTGGAGTGCAGGAGATGGTGACAAGAAATGAGGTTAGAACTGTAAGCAAGGGCCTAGGTAATTGAAACATGTGTGGACCAAAAGGAGTACACAAAGGAGATTAGAATTGATCATGAATTGAAAGTTTCATGCAAGGAAGTGACTCACTTAGACTTGCACTTTAGAGGTGTCACCAGTCCTGCAGCAGGGTGAAAGACTGTAGATATGGATACCAATTAGGATGTTGGTAACGGAAGTCCAGATGAGGAGGTCTGATTTCAGGTAGTGACAGTGGAGTCACAGAGAGGTGGACAGATGGCAGAGGGATTAAGAAGGTGGAACTGATAGGAGTCAGCCCAGGCCTTGTGTCTATTGGACGGTGGGCATCTAGGATGGACGTTCTACTTGTCTACTCTAAACTCATGATGCTTCCACTTAAAAACCTTTAATGGCTCTATATTGAGTATAATCTGCCCTAAACATTTTTTTTTCATCTTTTTCTCTTACTAGACTCTTCTGTGAATCCATTGTGATCATAATTTGCATATTTATCCCTCCCCCTCTTTCCCCCAATCCTTCCTGGATGAGCTTTTTACTCTATTTGTTCTAAAACTATTGCGCTGAGTGACTAGGCATTTGGCAGTATATCAAGTAAATATATGCATTTGAAAGTCTAGGTCAGCTTTTCTCAAGCACTAGAGAGAATCTTGATGCTCACTCTAAGGCATCATTGTATATAAAGAATTAACTTCTCTCCTGTGCATCTAAATGGTACTAGTTTGGTACTTTACTGAAGAGAATAGCCACTTCAGTCATCTTTTTGTTCTGTGGATCAGAATAGAATTTGTTTCTTGCTCCTGCCCCAGTTAGATTGTAAACTTAGTGCTAAGGTTTCTGGCATTAATGTTATTATTATTATTGCTAAATTGACTGTGATGGCCTTCATCAGATTATTAACACAAAAGCCAAGAGGCTAAAAAGATTTATTATGCCCAGTTCTGGTTCTGTTTTTGTGTAGAGCCTGCGGGGTAGAAATGGCTTATAGGTTTCTGTGTGACACAAATAGTTTGATAGATGCCCTATAGTTCATGTCTAGAAAATGTTGGAGACTTTAGACTTATTTTAGCATATCTTAGGAAGCTCAGAACAGGTTACCCGGTTGAACCTTACAGAGAGAACAGCGTTACTCTCCATCAGAGGTATAGACTTCAGGGCCCCAGGACTCTGGAACTGGGCCTCTTTTCAGTGATTATAGCCTTCATGCACCCTGTGAACCAACCCGCTGTATGTACAGGAAGGGAAGAACATTGTGACCATTCTGATCATTCCCATAGGAATGCCTAAGAGTACATCAATGAACAGTTATTCACAACTAGGTGTTCATATTGACTGATAATTTCTGAATTCATATTGTTTTTTGGATGTATGTATAGGCTGACCTGCCTTTTTGATACAGTCAAGAATTCACTTGATCAGTACTTTCTTGAAGTAACAGAAAGAGTTGTGATCCAAAATATTGAATTTTAAGCTTTAAAACTATTTTTTTCAGTGTTTATACAACACATTTCTATTGAGTGACTACCAAGGACCAGACATTGTATTGAGAGAGATTTGATGTGATGTAAGAGTCTTCTCCCTCAAGAGATTAATATTCTAGAACAAGCAGTGGTGGTAACTAAGCTACCCAGTTGATCTGGAATTGCATAAAACTTTTACCACAAGCATTGAAATAAGGATTTATCCGCTTTCCAGTAAGCATCTACCCAGTATCCACAAGGCTGTTGCAGCTTTGAGCTTATCTAGTGAAATGGCAGGTCATGCAGACCTATTTGACTTTGGGTGTTGCCGTGACTGGATGAAGTTGGATTTATTTTATCTCCTGAGGAAAATGTGTTGGTGAGCAAGTATTACCACATCTTCCCTTGCTTTTCTGTTTCAACACGGTATCCTATTCAAAGAAGCAAATCCCTGATGTTTTGTTAAAAGAAATCTGTGGGCCAGATCACATAATACTTGGTGTGTTTGATGGCTGCCGGCTGATTAGCTTGGGACTTGCTCCTAGATGTGTAGTACCCCTCCGAAGTCTTCATTGCATTGTTAATACCAAAAGATGATCCCCTGTCACTTTCTTTTTTTTCTTTTCTTTTTAAAAATTGAGGTATAGTTGACATATTATATTAGCTTCAGGTGTACAACAAAATGATTTGGTATGTGTATACATGATCACCACAGTAAGTCTAGTTAACATCTGTCACCATACATAGTTACAGAATTTTTTTGTTGTTGTGGTGAGAACTTTTAAGATCTATTCTCTTAGCAACTTTTAAATATGCAATATGGTATTATTAACAATACAGTTGACCCTTGAACAACATGGGGTTAAGGGCATCGACCCTCCACACAGTTGAAAATCCACCTATAACTTTATAGTCAGCTCTCCGTATCTGCGATTCCCCATCCGCAGATTCAACCAACTGCGGATTGTGTAGTACTGTAGTACGTGTTTAGTGAAAGAAGTCCACGTATAAGTGGACTTGCGCAGTTCAAACCCATGTTGTTCAAGGGTTAATTGTAGTTACTAAATGTGGTTATTTCTTGTAGCTTAATGATTTATTTGCCAAATACTGCCAAATAGAACAGCACACTGTTCTACACAGGTATGTAAGCTGTGATTTGTAATGTGTATTTATTATATCAGTAAATCACTTTTAAAGGAGTACAGGAGAAGGTACCATCAAGATGCTTGCTTCCCTCTGTGTAGTCTAAACCAGAAGTGTCCAAACTTTTTGGATTGTATACCCCTACTGGCAAAAACGTTTAGAATAAGCACCTCTGTTTACTATGTATACATATACTTATAAAAATTTTATGTACTACTGGACAGTATATTTTAGAGATCATAAAACACACAAAATTAGAAATTATTAAAGAATGAGGTAAAAAGCATTTACAAATATACATTTTACTGTAGTCTTTATCCTGGTAAACATCTTACAGATCACTGGTATAGACAGAAAGTGCTAAGGGTGCTTGGGGACTAGATATCATCCCTAAGGCACATGGATGGAGAGGGAGTTACGGGCGAGACATAACCAGTAAGTCATGGCAGGGCATGCGGGAAGACAGAGTCGCTACCATGGGGTTGGTGCAAGCAGTAGGGAGCCATGGGCTTCTTACAGGGAGTACTGAGCTAGAAGTGGACTTGTAGAAAGCGAGTGGATGCGATAGAGGATGGGGGTGTGTTTGTGGAGAGAATGTGAAGAGACAGGCTAGGATCCCATTCCCACAGAGAAACTGAGGTGAGAAAGGCAAACAGAAGGGTGGTGGCAGGTAGGGTGGGGAACTGGTGAATATTTTGGAACTGCTGTGGAGCCAGCAACATTTTTTTTTTCATTTTAGACTTTAAAAAATTTTACTAGGGATACAGAGGTGCATTACATAATGATAAAATATACAATTCTAAACTTATATGCATCTTATAGTATAGATTCAAAAGTACAGAGCAAAATTTGACAAAACTGGAAGGAGAAATTCACAAATCCACCATCAGTATAGGTGACTTTAATAATATCTCATTAGTAATCAGCAACTTACTTTTAATGATCAGACTGCTGAGGAGGAAGTGAGTCTTGAAGGCTGCAGGAGAACAGTGGTGTGATCAGGGGGAAACTCAGGGTAGGGAGGCATACAGGGAGAACTGGCCACATCCCAGAGCCTTATTATGTCCAGCTCCACTTCAGCTTTTTAAGGACTCCAACAGTGTTTTCAGGAAATGGTTTATTTACTCCCTCCCCTTCTTCTTTCAGATTAAATAACAGGAACCAGTTTTCACCACTAGGGTCAAAGCTAAGTTATTAGGGGGCAGGAAATACTTTCCCAGTTCTGTTATCTACTTTCACACTTTCTGCTCTTTTACTCCTCTGTTGGAGGAGATAGATGTGTAGCTACTGCCTGTGCAGCCCCTGTGAAAGTGTTGGATCTGAGGCTTCCAGAGATCAATCTGGCACAAGAAGTAAAGAAGCAGCCACATGGCTGTCTCTTAGAGGCAGAGTTTTCTTCCCTTGGACAGGATAGAGCTTTAATTGAATCCAAATCACATCTAATCCCATGAATGCTGGAGAGCAGTACATTTTTAACTAGAAGAGCATCAATTATTTATTAGCCATGATACTAATTTACCCTGAGTGTGTCTTAGAGCTGGCTGTTCATCCCTGTGTGGCCACTGATGTAATGCCATTGTGCTCCTGTACTCAACCAAGATCTCTGAATTTTCTAGCCTTGTGTTTTCCTGAAGCTATTATTTTTTTAATGTGTATTAAAATATTTTTTTTTTTTTTTTTTTTTTTTTTT
>NW_006793978.1:309016-330902 GCF_000442215.2 Lipotes vexillifer
TTTTGCTGTACGCGGGCCTCTCACTGTTGTGGCCTCTCCCGTTGCGGAGCACAGGCTCCGGACGCGCAGGCTCAGCGGCCATGACTCACGGGGCCAGCAGCTCCGCGGCAAGGGGGATCTTCTCGGACCGGGGCACGAACTCGTGTCCCCTGCATCGGCAGGCGGAATCTCAACCACTGCGCCACCAGGGAAGCCCCTGTATTAAAATATTTACTCACTGATATCATCTTGCACTGCTCTGAAAAGAGGAGGAGAAGGTGGGGATTCCTGTTGCTGTGGCTCTTTTTTGGTTTTAAACCTGAGGGCTATTTGGGAGGTCATCTCTGAGGGAGCCTTCGCTCAACACTGGGCTCTGGGAAGTGGAGTGGGGCTTGCCAGCTGTACTTTGATGATGCTGCTTTATCTGTTATTTGGTACTGTTGGGTTCCAGGATAAGTCTCTGGATCTCACAGTTACAGATGTTTGAGACTTTGAACGTCTGCCCCTAGAAAATGCCCGCAGGTTTTGGTGTCCCTTATAGCATCCCCCTCGCCTCCTTGCCAGGTTAGTTGACCCTTCAACAACATGGGTTTGAAGTGTGCTGGTCTACTTACACATGGATTTCTTTCAGTAGTAAATACTGCAGTGCTACATGCCCTGATTGGTTGAATCTGCAGATGCGGAGCTGTGGATATGGAGGGCCGAGTGTAAATTATAAGCTGATTTTTTACAGTGATAAGTGTAGGGCACCCACAATTCCTGCTTTATTCAAGGGCAAACTGTATATTCATATTCTACCTGTTTGTAGAGTAGTAATTGTGATGATGGCTAACAGGGACTCGGCATTGCTTAAGTCCAGATACTCTTCTAAGCACTTCGTATGTATTAACTTATTTAAATCCCACTACAATCCTATGAGGTAAATACTATTGTTATCTCTAAGTTACAGATGAGGAGAACATTAAGTTACAAGTAGTAAGTATCAATAACTTGTCTGGTGAGCCTAGTACGGGCTATGGAGTGAAAAGCTGAACTGATACACATGCCTTGCCACTTAACCAATCACAGCCTTTAGTCTCTTCATCTGAAAATTGGTTATCAATGGTACCTGCTCACAGGATCTTGGAGGGTGTGCAATTCTGCACATAGTAAACTTTAAAAAAGCATCAGCCACCACCACGACCACCCACCATCACCACCGCCCTCATCTGCATCATCATAATCACCTATCCAATCATATGACTGCCTTCAAACCCCTAAGGCAGTCTCAAAGGATAATTTGCTTTGGATGTCAAAGAATTGTTGAGCTTTACTCCCTCCTTCCTTGAAAATACAATGGCAGGAAAGTTGGAAATGGTAAGTCTTCTTCCAAGCTGGAAGTCAGGTAGGACATTTTCAGATAGAAAGGTAATTTTTTTTTTTTCCTGTTCTCTTCTCTCCTCCCCCATCTACCCCTGCTCACCTCTAGGGGGTAGGGATGAGGGTAGGTGGACTGGAGGAGAGGGTGGTGAGAATGTTGGTAAAAGAAAAAAGTAACCACCAAAAACATGTGTGCAGAACCACTCCAACATTTAATTAAGGCCTGCAGCCCTTTGTCAGCCAGAAACTCTTCTCATGGTGAGAGAGGCAGAGAACCTTGCCACTGTCTCTAGAATTATTTGTATAATTCAGCAGCTGGTTTCCTCAGATGCTTACCACACGGGGTTGGGGTATAAAGACGTAGGAGTAGAATTGCTGAGGTTCAGACACTTGTGTTCACTGTTCAGCTGAGAGCAACTTAGGCTGTTCTTGTACAAATGCATTAGATTATAGTTAAGCAGCTTATGGACATAAAAACACATTAGAACTTTACAGCACTCTATAAATTATAGTTTTTGCAGCATTCACAGCCACAATGCTAGGTAATTACATTCATTAATCTACTACTAAGAGCACATAAAGTTGCCTCCCAAACGGTACTGTATGTGTCAGTGCTCAGCTGGGAAGAGAGCTTTTTTCCCCCTCCTTCTTTGTTCCATCTCCCCCTGTTCCATTAAGTCTTACGCAGGAAGGTTTTGGATTTTACATTGAGGGATTCCCTAATAGGGTCCAAGAAACCCATTTCTTTCCAGGTTAGGCTCCAGCAGGAAGCCTTGTAGGTAATCTTTTTATGTTGAACTACATCTAGTAGCCATTCTCAATGCATATATTTTCTTTTTGGAAATGGACAAGTGTCTCATTTGGAAAACCAGCAGGGGTAAAGCAGTTGAAAAGAGATTTATGATGGAATCAGTAGCAAATGCTTTTTCATGACTTCTTTTTGCCTGTCTCTAGGAATGGTTTACATGGTGGTCTTTTTAAATTTTGGATGTATCGTGAGTACAAAGGGTTGCTCTCTTCCCATGCCAAACTTTCCTGAAGTTTCCATCTTTCTGTTCCATGTGTTGATGGGAAATGCATTTCTTTTCTTTCTTTTTTTTTCCGGCAACTTTTGCACTTCTCATAAATTATGGAAGGCAGATTTGGGAGAAAAAAACAGATGAAAATTTATGTGGTGTTATTATTCCAAAGAGCAAATTGTATTTTTTTTTGCATTATTTTACAGGTTAAATAGACCAAGTGATGTGCTTATTAAAAAAAAAAAAAAAAGGAATAGGGAAGTATGGAAAGGTTGAGTCCCAAACCACAGTGTAAATCCTGGGCAGGTGCTCAGACTGCATCCCAGGCTTCTGCATTCGGTTCCATGCCTGTGTTATGATGGCATGAGCTCTAGAGCCACGCAGCTCTGCATTGAATCCTGGCGTTGCCTTCAAGCTTTGTGACCTTGGTCAAGTTAATTCACAGTAATAGAATAGCTAACTTTAGTATATTCCAGAAGATGTAATAGTTTATTAATTTGAGTAGCTACTTTGTAAGTTAGGTGCCATAATTAGCCCCCATTGTATAGAAATGAGAAAAACTGAAGCTTCACAGGGTGTTGTGATAATTAAAAGAGGTATTATAAATATAATATACAGTACCTCACTCTGTACACTGAAAGATACTCAGTACACACAATCTTGAGGATATATGAAAAACAGGTCCCACCATCTATCCTCCATTGCCAAATATAAACTTTTATAATGACTAACAGTTTCCCTTTGTAATGACTAAAAACTTGATTGCATTAGCTAGGAAGAGGAATTCCTCAGTTAGCATTTATTATCTACTTTATACTAGGAAATATCCCAGGCACTTCCCGCAGATTTTATTAAGCCTCATAACTCTATCCCTGTATTCGAGGAGTAGAAATGGAGGCCTAAACAGGCTGGATATTTGCTAAAGGTCACAAAGCGGCAACACCAGTGCTCAAACCCAGATCTAACTGCCACCAGAGAGGGCACCTGCTTGTGTCAGTCCTAGATAGAGCAAAAACACAAAAGAGGAAATGGGAAATGAATAAAGAGTATGGGCAGCAGTGAAGTGCAGTAGTTTTCTTAGAAGGAATTTTCTGTTGTGGGAAATAATCTAAGAAAATGGTATGATAGGCTGTCTGTCAATAAAAGAGTTTGATGTAAGCAGCTTTGGCTTCATGTCCTTCAAAGCGGCCCCCGTTTTTAGGGTGGGGTGAAGAGTCCCTTTCTTCAGCAGGCAGGATGGCATTCTTGTTGCCTGAGGAACTGAGAAATATTTGGGACTCCCCATAGCACTAAATGGTATTGTAACATTGGATAACTGCTGAGAAGAAAAATGGCTGCTCTGGTGTAAATCAGTGTGCCGACGAGGGAGTGACAGAATTGTAGGGTGGTATCAGCCTCAGCATCTTGTTTCCAACCCAGCTCTTCCCGCTCTTACAAAACAGCTGCCATATTGGATTACAGTTGAAATCACCGGAGCCTGCTGCTCATCAGGGCAAGGCTGGTGCTGTTTGTGGCATGGAGTGTCCTAGCAATATGATAGCAACTGGACAAGCGAAAAAGGGAAGCCTCCCTCTGGCACGCTGCCATCCAAGGTATAGTTTAAACCACAGGCTCAATTTTTGCCCCATAACTGATTTCCCTACCAACCTATCTGCTTATGCCCATACCCTCCCAACCTCACACAGTAGGCCTGGCTTTTATCATTTCAGGTCCTGCAGAGCTGTTCTCTCTCACTGTGGTACTGATGTCAGTTTTAACAGCCATCGCGTATATCGACACCTCCACTGATTGCAAGTGTATATGCTATTTCCAGTTTGTATAGCCAGTGGTTACCTTTCACAGGCTATGAAGGGGATTTCACCTTTATGAATGTAATTTGCTGAGCTTATGGTGGCATCAGTAAATCCTCCCAGGATGTGGAAGGGTTGATTTTCCTACATCTAGGTGACATTTTCCAGCCCCCTTTCCTCATAGGATCAAGGGCCAATGTCACATCTGTATGAGAGAAGTGAACAAAATTGTTTAAAGAGAAGGAAATTGTTTAAAGTATGTCTTGCAGACACAGTTTCTAAGATATATGCCTGTGAGGATGTACAGGTTTCCCCCACTATCTGAAAGTAGGGCATTCCTATGAAACCTTTCATAAGCCAAAATGGCATAAAGCCAAGAAGCAATTACCTTAGGACACAATCTTGCTAAAGGATACACAAAATAAATTGAGATAAAGCACAGATGCTTACAGACACAGTTCAAAGCTATGGCGACTTGATGCTAAGATGCTGAGTGTAGTTCCCAGGAAGGAGCTTGGTGGTGCCACTCTTGCTGCTTGGGGTGGATGCTGCCCTCTGTAACACCTCTTTGCAAAACAGACACTGAATGCTATTTCTGCTTTAAATCTCTTTCCATAAAAGTAAAAATCCTCTTTGGATTTCTTTTGGTTAGGGAAGACAGATGCTGATACAGGTTTTCTGTAAAAGTCAAGTGGTATATAGTGGGCTCTGGAAAAGTGGGGGATACCTGTATGTGTGTGCCTTAGGCATGGGCAGAATGGGTTATGTGTCAATACTTAGTAACTCAAAACTCTACTGAGTTAACTGTGGACAGCGCTTATAGAAAAATTGAAGTGCTGCTTCTTAAAAATGGGAGAACATTTTCAGAAGGGACTTTCAATGCTTTCAGCAAATCTCTTTGGCTTATGTTTTTATGTAGAAGTCATTTTCTCAAGTCAGACATCCCAGTTGCCTATTAGGTAAACACAGAAAGCGTAGATTATGAGTTAAAGTATCGACAGCATTTCAAGTGCTATCAGAGAACATTTAATTCAGTTTAATTTTGTGATAAATCTTGTGTTTAATCCTCTGGTTACTCTGTAATCATGTCTCTATTGATCTTTTCTGAATGACTGCCTGCAGTTTAATAAACTTTGCCATTAACCCAGAGCTTCTAAAGGGAGAGATTGATTCCATTATCAAATCTGATAGACCCAATAAGTACCTAAACATCACTAAGTCTATCTATAGGAAGCTTTGGTATAGAGACAAGCCTGTGGCTTGTTCAGCAAACTGAGTAAAAATGTGGACAACTTTGCATGACATAATTGCCTCAGAATCAGTATCCAAGTCTCTTATGCAAACTGACACTGCCTTTCATTTCTCAGTCAATGTAGTAACCAGTGGAAAGGACAGTCTCCTTTCTTCCCTCAACTATAATTATAGTATGTAATTTTTTTCTTATTGCAGAAATAGCTTGAGAAGTTTATTTGGTCTGTGTCTCAGGTCAGTGGGTACACCTTAAAAACACTTTTCTGTGTTCTGGGAAAGCCTGCAGGATAGTTCATTTTATTTTCACCCATATGATGCTAAAGGAAAGAAAATGCTTGTGGCTAAAACCTGAAATAGAAGATGAGGGGTCGGTGATAGGAAAGAGAGTGTAAAGGGACTGTGCATTCATAGGCTGGAACTGTGTGAACAAGCTCCCAGACTGGGAAGACTTTCCATGAAACTTGTGTACATGTCTCATTTAGTGACAGAGCATTTGCAATATACACTAAACAAGAATTTGTTTTTTTGCACCTGTGGGTATTTATAGCTGCTGTCATTATCCATTAATATTTATTGAGCCACAAAGGCAGAACATGTGGAATTCAGGGACTGGAACATTTGTATAGCTTCTTATTTTTTTAAGGTCAGAAAGGTGTCATTCTCTGCCACTTTTCACCCCTGAAATAAAATGGTGAAAATTGTCAGTTTTAGAGAAAAGCCAAAGCTTTTATTTCTGTCTGGATTTTTATTGCTGATTTGAATCCTTCAGAAAGAGTTCAAACATTTGACATCAGTGGCATAGCCTTTCCCTAATTATGCTTTGGAGGGGAAATGGAGGTGAGTAGTGGATTTTATAATGAGACAGTACTAAACTATAATTTAAAATTTTCTTCAAACAAAAGGTCATAATCCTGACACTTACAAATAAGGCTGTAATGACTTGGTGTTAGGGAACGAGAGTAGGATTAGAACCAAGGGACTCCAAGTTTGTTGACAATAGCTGACTGTCTGACTTTGGGATGTCATATGTTTACCAAGCCTTGGCTTCCTAATTTAGAAAGTGAAAATGATGGTGCCTGCTATATAAGGGTATTAGGAAATCAAGTGAAATGATGATTTTACTTTGTAAACTCTCAACTCCCAGTTGCTATACTAATATTAGTGGTTATAAAAAGTCATAAATTAGTCCTTACTTTACATTCAGAAATTGTCTGACCTTTTATTCAATGTCTAGTTCTCAAATCAAAGTCAAGTTGGGACAAAAGAACTCGAAGGGTGCTTTCCTGTAAGAGAAATCTCACAGAGATATTTAAAGGTCTGGGAAATATGATCTGGAAGAAAAACTTCTACTGAATCAGTGAACTCTAAGCTACATTGGTTGAATGTTTTATATGTGCTAAATAGCCTCGCAGGATAATAATATCAGGGAATTTAATGGAACCTAAGAGAATATCTCATGGAGGACCCTGAATTTATAGATACTGAAATAGGTTGGTCTATGCCCTTGGCAAGCCAATTAAAATTAGTTTGAGTAACTGTTGTTCGTGGAGTACAAGGAGGTGTGTATACACATGAGCATGTTGGTTCTCTGCATCACTGCTCTGTAAATGAAGGAATGCTTCCTCATTTCCAATGGGAAGTTGACTACAGTTTCTGGGAAGTTGGGAGAAAGTTAGAATTATTACTCAAGTAATAATTATTTCATAGTTCTCTTAGAATTATTACTCAAGTCATAATTATTTCATAGTTCTCTAAACACCTATCTGAACCACTTGAAAAACTTGAGCCGTAAAGGGATTGTCTGTCATCCACATACCCTTCCCAATATGCTGTGACTATTTATATTCAGGGCCCACATAATGTGAATTTTGCCAGAAGTTGCTTTTCCTGTTACTAAATATTCCCAAACATTAAATTACCTTTTGTGAAATTGCTTCCTGTCTGCTGAGTGGAATGTGCCTTTTGTGCGTGCGTGTGAGTGTGTGAGGGTGTGTGTGAGTATGTGAGAGAGAGAGAGGGATTGAGAGATTTTGTTCTACTAAATGAGCCTCTCCTAGAAGTGGTTACTTTTACCCATCCGCGACCTCTGTAGCCCTAAGTAAAGTCAAATATCAAGGTGCTCTCTGCCGCCTGTTAATGGAGGTTTGTCTTCTTAATAGCCAGAGCTAGTGGTCTTCCCTTTTGTCCCACTTCGTAAGATTTGGAGTCACATCAGGATTTTTTTTTCTTATTCTCTTCTGGGGAAGATTAAAGGATCAGAACTGGTATAGCATTATGGCAGGAAAGAATGGAGGACTCTTCCATGGCTCAGAATCCCAGTCTTTATTTTGCTTTCTATTTCTCCTCTGGTTCATTATTTCACTCTGTTGGAAAACTGAAATGAAAGGATGCACTGCATCTTTCCTTAAGTAATTAAAGATTCATTGGTCACTTAAAATGAAGATGTGGTAGTATGTGGGTATCTGGAGAAGAGAAGAAATTGGGAACATTTTAAGGGAAGAAAATAAAAGTCTGTACCTTATTACTAATCTGGATATGGAGAGGTCTCCACTGGCTAATCAGGGTCCTTGTCTTGAATATCTGGATGATAGTATCAACGACTCTTGATTTTTCTGTGAATAGAGAGGTATTGAGACTCAGTAAATGGTAATTTAGCCATGAAATCAAGCCACAAAGATGATGGCAAGCCCTGACATTTTTCCCAATAAGTCTCCTTTATTGTTTTGTTTTCTCTTGGGTTGAATAAGGTAACTTACGTTATCTCTTGAGGATCTGTTCACTCCCTCTTAATACATAGGGGAATAGTAATGGCTTTACCAAGTATGTGGTGGGGGATAATGAATTTGAAAGTTCTTGGTTAGAAATGTGAGGAAGGAGGAGGGAGGGACTAGTAGATTCATAGGGTGGGGGCACAGCCTCTAGAGTAAGAGGAGCGTTCATGGTGTCCTCCTTTCTCTGATTTCACTTGTTCAGAAACAGCTCGCTGTGTGCCTCATTCTGTGTTCTCTGCTAGGAATTCAGGGATGATGAAGTTATAGCCTCTCTCCCTGTGGAGCTAAACCTGAGTATTACAGGGAAGGCCCAATTACTAACTGTTTTGCTGCAATGTAATAAGTACATTAATTAACCCTTTCCCCATCTTTTGCATAGAATGCCTAGTCAAAAATGAGTAATGGCTAATTAAAAGGGGTATCATTAGCACTACACGTCCTCTCAAGTGTGTGTGTGACCTCAGTGAATTAGATTTGAGTGGATGAGAAAGCAGTAGAAATTTGCATCTGCTTGCCTCTCTCGAGGCAGCAAACCAGACTCCTGCCCTCCGAAAAGCCTGAGAATTGTGTGGTGGTCACTTTCTCTTCTGGCTTCCATTATGCTCTCCTCTGTTGTGTGGGTTCCCTTCCCCTTTTTGGGACTCGCCCTTTGTGTACGTTATTGCCCTTAAGCCCTCGCTGATGAGATTTTCTGCCTCAGTCATGCTGTGCTCAGCTCTCAGAATGCTGCTGTTATGGAGGAGTTAATTTTTTTTTAAGGTTTCCTTTTCGTCATGCTGTATTTCTCAGATTATCTGGAGGGACTGTAATCCAATTTTAGGAATCCTTCAGGGCTAAGAGCCTAAACTGTTTTAAGCAATAGCATCTGGTTGCCAGGGACTCAACCACTTTGAGCATGTTAAGGTCTAACAGCAGCCAACTCTCAATTATCTATGGGAATGGGAGACTGCTGGGACTTTTTCAATTCACAGAGTGCACAAAAATCTCCCTTAAGCTGATAGTTGTGGTCTCATACCATAATTTAGGAAAGCTTCTCAGCGGCCAGGGTTTGAGGTTTTTCTTTTTGCTTCTCACTTCTGCCTCTGACAATGGCACCACACCTTTGACAGGTGTTTTCATATGCTGAATTTGTCTGTGCTTGTGCTCGCTCTTCTTTTTAAACCTTTTTTTCCTCTCTCCATTTGGATTCCCTTATGTCATATGCATCATTATGTATTACATATAGTATTTTAATAAGCTGCCTCTTTGTTTTTACATTTAGGAAAGGTAAAAATTTATCTTTGTTTTCTTTCTTTGCTCTTTGATTAATGTGTTCACAAGAGAGGATGTGGCCAAACAGTAACCAAGGTACTTGAAGGAAAGATAGGAAGAACTCTACAAAAGGTTAGCCTCTGAATACCTGAGAGAGGTGAAGAAGAAAAAGGCACAGTGTGAACTCCACCTTATCGCTGACAGTGATGTGAAGACCAGGCACTGCTCCTCGGTCTGACTGAGACATTCACGTCCACAGCTGAGTTGTCTCCAGTGGAACATTCATGGCCACATTATAGGCTAAAACCAGTCCTTTCAGAATGTGGCCGTCCTGTTGTTTCAGGAATCCTGAAGGATGAGTTCCTTTTGATGGACACCCAATGTCATCTAGTAATTGGTAATAACAATATGTCAGTTGTGCATGATGGCCAGGGTTGCCATTTAAAAAACAGCTCTATTGAGGTATAATTGACGTACCAGTAAATTGCATGAATTAAAAGTGTAAAATTTTAAAAGTTTTGACACGTGTATACACCCATGAAACCATTGCCACAGTCAAGACATTGAAAATGCTCATCACCCCAGAAATTTCCTCATGTCCTCATATAATCTCCTTTTCCTGTACCTTTAAGGGAACTATTGGTTATTTTACATTTCTTAGAATTTATTGTAGGTGGAATCATACAGAATGTATTCTTTTTTGTTTGATTTCTTTTACTCAGCATAATTGTTTTGAGATTTATTCATGCTGTAGCATGCATAAATAGGTTATTCCTTTTTATTGCTGAGTAATAATATTCCATTGAATGGTTATATCACAGTTTATTCATCTGTTGATGTACATTTTTTTCCCCCAGTTTTAGGCTATAACAAAGCTGATATGAGCCTTCATGGGCAAATCTTTATGTGGGCATGTGTTTTTATTTCCTTGGGGAAATACCTGAGCGTTAGAATGGTTGGAGCATATGGTAGGTATACTTTGAACTATTAAAGAAACAGCCAAACTATTTTTTAAAGTGGCTGTACATTATACATTTCTACCAGGAGTATATGAAAGTTCCTCAGCATCCTTGTCCATACTTGAGATGGTCATGCTTTTTCATTTTAGCCGTTCTAATATGTATGTAGCGGTTATAATTTGCACTTCCCTAATGATGACTGTTGCTAAGCATCTTTTCATGTGTTTATTTGTCACCCATATATCTTCTTCCGTTAAGTATGGGTTTAAATTTTTTGTCCTTTTAAAAAATTGGGTTATTTTCTTTTAATGTAGTTTTGAGAATTTAAGAGAATATATTCTAGATACAAAACTTTTATCAGATATACACTTTGGAAATATTTTTCCTGTTCTGTGGCTTGTGTCTTCATTTTCTTAACAGTGTCTTTTGAAGAGCAGAAGTTTTCATTTTTGATGAGGTATAATTTATCAAGTTGTTCTTTTATGAATTGTGCTTGTTGTATCTTATCTGAAAAATCTTTGCCTAACCCAGGGTTACAAAAGTTTTCTTCTAGACATTTTTTAGTTGTAGGTTTTACACCTAGGTTAATGATACATTTTGAGTTAATGTTCCTAATTAGATTGAGATATGGATCAAATTGTACATCTCTCTTTTGCAAATGGATATCTACTTGTTCCATCAACATTTGTTAAAAAGATTATAATTTCTCCACAGAATTGTTTTTGCACTTTTGCTGAAAACCAGTTGTCCATATATCAATAGGTCTATTTCTGGACTCTATTCTGTTGATCTGTTCCTCTATTTTTATGACAATACAGGGCTGCAATTTTAATCCAACGTGAAGTATAGCAATAGGAAGCACCTTACTTGCTTCTTGCCTAACCCATTTTAGAGTAATAGCTCACCGATTTGCACGAGTTCTGGGATCCTTTCTTAGATAATCTAACAGGTGGCAAAATGTCTGGCATATAGTAGGTATTTCGATTTTTGTTTTTAAAAGATGAAAACATGAGGGATTATTTTTTTGAATGCCATATTGATTATTTTATTTGTAAATTCCTATAAGTCTCCTGTACTTACTAAAAAGTTTAGGTCCTGAAAGTCTGTTCATAAGTCCATTTGTTCAAAACTCCAAAGTGGGGGACCACTGTGAACATATCCATATAGAGTTAAGTTTTAAAAGCGCTGTTATGTTTTGTTTCTCTAATTTTCACTTCTTATTATCACTGTAAACCCTTTTACTTCTTTTGCACTTAAGAGAAGTATTGGAATCATTGTTTGTAAAGCCATTCAAAAACAGATACAAATGCAATATAATAAACCAAGAAAGGACTTGACAGACTAAAATGACAGCACACAGCTGATAATGTCTTGTGATGGTAACAGAGAAAGCACTTTTTCTTTTTCTCCGGGCTTCTCTGTTATTTTCTTTGCAAATCCCTAAGATCAAAGAACTAATAGAAGAGGTTCTGCTTAGATTGCACCCCTCTTTCACACATGTACGTACACTTGGGCACACGCAGGCACACATATTTGTAAGTGATGGGCTGTCCTCATACTAGTTTGGCTGGAAAAATCAGATGGAGGCTCTCTTTCTAAAACCTATTTCATGCAAGGCAGGCGAATCGTGCCCTCATTTGCTGTTGTCTCTGGCTTCACCTCTAATCAGCAAATGGAGCTGTGCAGCCTACACAGGGTTCATCTGCAATTCGCTGCTCTCCCTTAGTTGGTGCAACACCGAACCATTTCATTTTGAACTTTAAGAGTGGCAGAGGAAGCCTTTAGTGGAAGATTGTAATTTGGGAGAAAGGAAAGTCAAGAGCAAGATCGCCTATTTTGTTTTTTGTTTTTTTTTTTGGTTGTGTTTTTTTGCGGTACACGGGCCTCTCACTGTTGTGGCCTCTCCCGCTGCGGAGCACAGGCTCTGGACACGCAGGCTCTGCGGCCATGGCTCACGGGCCCAGCTGCTCCGTGGCATGCGGGATCCTCCCGGACTGGGGCACGAACCCGTGCCTCCTGCATCGGCAGGCAGACTCTCAACCACTGCGCCACCAGGGAAGCCCCAAGATCGCCTATTTTGAAGAAAGGCTGGGTGTTGGAGGAGATTGCCTTGGTTAGTCAGTCTCCGAGCCTCCCTCTCAGCATATGCACTGCTGTGGCCGTACCCTCCATCACCAGTGACCTAAACAATCACATAATTTTAAGCATTCAAGAAACCTGTTCCCTGCCTGTTGTACATAGCTTGTGCACTTACCCCCTCTATTGCCAGAAAATATGTCTAAATCATTTTACCTCCCAGCTAGCCTTCTGTTGTTGGCTGGTTGGCTTTCTTACTTCTTCTGTGATTGTCAAATGAATGCCTTAAAGCATTTTTTCCAGATCTCTTCCTTATCCTCCTGCCCCCGTCCCTTGCTAGTATGCTAAATGCTTCCCTTGCTGAGTATGGGGCATAGTCATCTTATTTTCAAAAACCACTGTAGATAGTTCTGATAGACATTAATTTTCTTTGGGAACCATGGTAATGACTCAACAGGCCTTTGAAAATTGCCATTCATCGATCCTAAAAAGTTATTGTGTAAACCAGACAATCTTTCTTCTTATATTGAAGCAGTACTTTATAGGCTGCCCAAGTTTCTCTAAGGAAGTTCTTAATTTAGTTGCTGATAATTTGTTGGTGGATGGATATATGCACATATACACATGTATGTAATTATGTGTGCAACTCTTTAGAATGTTATAAGGTGAGTAGTTTATAAGCTATTTGTCTTTGAGTCTCATTGCTTACAATGGACAGTTTTTGTCATTTCACCCCCAAGACAGCCATTGAGAAATTAAGTGATTATTTTACTTGATACACAGTAAACAGTCTGTATAGGTTTATAGAGGAAACAAACAAATAGCAGCCTGTTTTTTTTCAGGAACTGTTCCAAAGGGTCTATGCAGTAATTTTATAAATAAAACTGTATCTTTGAAAGTATAAAGATACTCTCTAAAGATAATCTTTGAAAACCTCTTATGTAATAAAAACTTTTAAAAGACTACATTCTTTACCTCTTAAGCTACCACCTCTATACACATATTGATCCTCTCTTTCTTCCCCTCTTCCCCTCAGACAGTCTCCAGAGTTGAAAATCGCAATATTAATTGCAGCTGAGATGATTGTATTGCTGCTGCTAAGACTTCAGCAGGTCTCTTACAAGCTAATGTCACGGCATGGGGTCCATTTGCTCTGTGTAGCTATTCTGTGGTGCAGTGAGAGTGCCTTGATTAATATGCTACATGAAAATAAAATGGATTTAGAAAAAAATTATACCATACTCTCATAAATATTAATTCACATTTGTATGGAATTGCACATAATTTTCAATATACTTTGGAGCACCTTCAGTATGAAAAAAAGATTTGGTCTCCGAAGAGAATGGCATAATTTTTTTCTAAAAGCACAGCTGATACATTATTAAATATCATTTGTTTATTAACCCTATACTCTACATCCATATGATGTAGGACAGTAGGTGGGCAGTGTGACAAAGAAAGGTGTTTTTTTCAGCCTGTGGGGAGTTTATGTATTACCCTTAAAAGTGGTACAATTTAATCATATTATATAGAAGCAGTCCACAGTGGGACTCACCTGGCTGCTTCTGCTAGTGTTGCCATTATACCTGAGTGTTTTTTCATGATAGCTGACTAAATTGGTTACATTTGAAGCCAAATTCTGAGCAGATGTCTGACATATCTGACTGTGGTAGTGGACATTGGACAAAGCAATAAACATAGCAGATATTTGTTGAACATTTGTCGAACATTTGTCATCGGTTAGGCATAGTGTGCAAGGTTCTGAGACTGGAATTAATGGCCACGTGTACTTGCTTCGATCTCACCTTGTCCTCTAAAACACTTCCTCACCACATCTTCATTGCCTTGGGAGACCTGCCTCTTCAGTGGCAGAGAGTAAATCATCTGCAGTGGAAGCAGCTAGAAGTTAGACCAGAAGCTACTCATTTGTCTTGTAGGATTATTATTTTTGATATATTCTTGACCCAAAGATAAGGCCCTTCTCCTTTTCTGGGGGTTCTTGCTATTTGCTGTGATCCTTCCTGTGTGCCAGCAAGTGCCTGCTTATTTGGGTTTCTTAGTTTCTTGCTTCTATCAGCATTTCTAGCTTGCTTCACTCACTCTGTGTTAGAGACAGCTTGAGATATTATTAAATCACTATTGTGGTTTATAGATTTGGATATTTTAGTTGTATTATTTATTTGGCAAGCATAATTTGACCATCTATTACTTGCCTGGCTCTGTAAGTGAAGCACTGGGGTTTCTGATACTTAGTACCAACCTTATTCTTTCAAAGAATCATGCTACCAGCTGCCTCAGGGCTTTTGCACAAGCTGTTCTCTCTGCCCAGACTTTCAGATCTAGGTCAAATGGCAGTCATCTCCTCAGCAACAACCGCCTCCTCTGGACTAGACCATTTCCCCCAGTTTTAGTGCCCTGTTAGCTTTCCTTTAGAGCAGTTAGTTCAGTTTGCAATTATATATTTGTGTGATTTGATTAGTATCTGTCCCCTAAATTCTAAGTTGCATGATGTGGGGATTTTTCTCCCACACAGTTGTTCTCCCAGCACCTGCAGGGCAGTGCTAAGTTTGTACTTGGAATATGCTGGGTGCACAAAAAACATTTGTTGAATGAGTGGAGACCTGAGAACAGTGCTTTTGCATTACAGAATAGTCTCCCTGAACTGGCAGCCACTGGGAAGGGTTCTTGAACTAGAAAAGGGAGGAGAGTAGAAGGGTGGGCTTTTGAGGCCAAGGCAAAGCAGATGTAAAGGTCCAAGGTCCCCAAATGGCCGTGGCTGAATTGGAAAAGACATCAAGGAGTACCGTGTGTGTCAAGTCGGAAGTGCTGAGGTATTAGGAAGAGGTAGAATAGATAGGTAACTGCTCCAAGAATACTGGCTATGAAGGAGAGGAAAGAGAGAGTCGTATTTTGAGAATGAGAAATGGATGAAGGGGAGTGTTTGTTTTTGTTTTTACTTTATGTTTTATTTTATTTAAAAAATACATTATTTTATTTTGGGCTGCGTTGGGTCTTAGTTGCGGCAAGCGGGACCTTTCATTGCAGCACGCATGCTCAGTAGTTGCGGTGTGTGGGCTCCAGAGCGCATGGGCTCTGTAGTTGCAGCACGTGGGCTCTCTAGTTGTGGCATGCGGGCTCAGTAGTTGCAGTGCGTGGGCTTAGTTGCCCCACGGCACGTGGGATCTTAGTTCCCCGACCAGGGGTCAAACCCGTGTCCCTTGTGTTGGAAGGCAGATTCTTAACCACTGGACCACTAGGGGAGTCCCTGGTTTTACTTTATTTTTATATGTGTGTTTAGGACCACAGAAGCTGAGAAATTGTGTGCAGATGAGGCTCCAGGGAGGAACATTTTCAGTGTAAAGAGGAACATATCTATTCATTAACAAATGATTGAGTGCCAAATCATTTTAATGTTATTGCTTAATGTGTACATTTTTCAGGGTTCTAAGGACTTTCACACATATTGTATCAGGTCATATCTGAGTCCATTTTGCATATGGGCTCAGAGTTGCAGTGACTTACTCCAAGTTTCATAATGAATAATGTCAGCGTCAGAGCTCAAACCCAGGTCTTTTGGTATCTCAGGATGTCCTGACCTGCCTCAAGACACAGAACTCACCTATGTCATGTGGCCTGAAATGCTTGCCTGTAGTTCCTACAGGTGCTGCTCCCTATTCCAGAACATCCATGATCCTTCTCCCACCCTCCCCCATCCCCCAGCCACACAGAGGAATAAATGAAAAGTTGCTGTTGATCTTGGTGATGATATGGTTGTTACATTTTGCAAAGAAGATGAGAATTAAGGATGCTCAGAGGAGCTTGTGGTAAAAATAGAATGCATTAAGGAAACATTTTAATCATGTGAATTGACAGTTTCTTTCTTGCTGGCTCACATCCACCTGGCCCTGGTATGTTCTGTCTTGTGCTGATTTTTTTGAATTGTGCATGCACTTAGTACTCCTTTTCTGAAACGTAATTGATGTACCATCTTGGCAAGTGAGTGTATTAAGCCTCCTCAGGGAATAGCATGCACTGGACCTAGGGCAGAGCCAGATGGAAAGCTACTGTCCCAGGCAGCAGTGAAAGCACTTTTAATGGACAGATACTTTGTGCTTTGTTGAGCTTTTTTTTCCCCAACAAGAATAGAAAGGATATATTTGTGGCATTAAGGAGTCAGAAAAATTGAGAGCCATGTTTCTTAGTTTTAGGTAGTCTCATACCCCACTTTCTTGCCTTTACTCCCTCCCTTCTAGTAACCCCATTTAGCCTCTGTTTTGGGTGTGACGCTAGCTACCTATGTAACCACCACTTTCCTTTCCTCCTCTTTTTTTCTACAGAAAGATGTAGCCCTTAAGCCTCAGGAACGCGTGGAGAAACGCCAGACCCCTCTGACCAAGAAGAAACGGGAAGCACTTACCAACGGCTTGTCCTTTCACTCCAAGAAGAGCAGACTCAGCCACCCACACCACTACAGCTCAGACCGGGAAAATGACCGCAATCTCTGCCAGCACCTCGGGAAGAGAAAGAAAATGCCGAAGGGACTCAGACAGGTGAGGAAGCTTAGGGTTTGTTCATTCCTGTGGCTGCTCTTCCTCATGTGCATGCTTCTCTGTGGTTCTTCCTAACAGGTGGAGAAGATATTATCCTTGCTGGGTGCCGGAGGGCGGCCCTGCAGAGCTGTGTGTTTGCTTCTAAAAGAATATACCAAACCAAGCTCATTGTTTTTATCACAGTTTGAAACTTTAGCACAGTACCCTTTCAGTCACATGTGCTCCGTGTAACAAAGCCTGTTGCTGGCGCTACTGGCGTTGAGGGCAGACTAACGGAAGTCTTGGTGATGGTCCAGGTAGACTGGCTTGCAGGGACAGATCCTCTGAGGTAAAACAAAGGAAACAGGCAGATTTGTTCAAATACACTGTGTATCTCAAGGTTCTGAGGTGCTAAAAATGGTTATCTGCATGCAGGCAGTACCCTGCGTAAGATTTATATTTTCCAGGGAAGCCCAAATACTGTGGCATGTGGGAGAGCACTGGAAGGAATGAGTTTGCCTTTTGGTTCTTCAGGTGTCCTCCACAGCCTGTAATTCAGGACTGTCTTTGTGATCTGCTGATTGTATGAAAGTCTGGTAGTGGGGCTTACTGGGCTGTTTAATAATTAGGTTTCAATGATCCACAAGAAAATACAGCTCTTGGCTTTTGGGGAGCCTTTCTGCCTGTGGGAATCCCCATATGAGATAGATTAATAATGAGAAATGAAGCTGTTTATAGCAGTTTTTCAGCACAAATCCGGAGGCTTTAGCACCTGCTGCGTTACCTGTGTCCTGGGTGTGTTTTGTTTGTTTTTGGAGGGACCTCTGGGTGGGATTGACTATCACTTGAAGGAAGCAGAGGAAGGGAGTGTGGTTCACAGAGCAGGTGCTGCTAATTAGAAGCTGAACAGGTAATTCCTACTTTGCAGATGTTTCTCTGCAGAGGGAAGAGATCTAGGATCAGACAAAACAGTGGTTCTAAAACCTCACAGATCATTAGAATCATATCATGAGCCTTATTAAACACATACTCTAGCTCTACCCTAGAACCTGATGAACCAGAATCGCTAGGGGTTTAGGCACAGAAGTTTGTCATCTCAAATTTCCTATTTGATAATGGTCAAGCCAGTTTGAAAATTTTTCTTATAAAGAATCAAGAATATATTTTTGGTGATGAATTTCAGTTAAAAGATTTGAAATATCAAAGTGCTTAATAAGATTCAGTGGGCAGTTTGGTGTCAGAGTGGAACTTGATGGGTAAACTTCTGAGAAAATACCTACAGTGATGGATTTCAGCACGAACTCAGGAGGATCTCAGGGAAGTATCCCCAACTCTGACACACATGGTGTTTTTTCTTTGTCCTGAAATGAAATGCCAGGTTAGAGTTATAATGGTTATTATTAACATTTATCTGATGCACAGCACGGTACAGTCGTTCAGTGAGGGAGTTTGTGTAACAGTATAATCTACAATTTTCACAGCAACCCTGGTTAGTAGATGGTAGTGTGGTTACTTTACAGATGGGAAAACTGGGGCTTACAGTGACTTGTCTGAGGCCACTTAACAGTGGGGTACAGAGCTAGGGTTTAGACCCAGATTTCTCTGCCTTTCTCTGTTTTCCCTGTATATTCTGCTTCCCTTGTTTGAGATAAGCACTCCAAGTCGTGGGATGCAGGGAGTCTACAAGTATTTTTAGAAACTACATGAGTTGGTTTGGTGAGAGGGAGTGATTGTGGTCATATAAATGGCCTATGAAAGCTCAAGAAGAAAACAGGATAAACTATCAAGTATAGAGAGCAGAGAAAGAGCTTGGAAAGTTGAAGGCAACCACATTTGGATGAAGATTTAAAAAAAGAAACTTCTTGTCTTTTTTTTGACAGAGAGAGGGGTGAGGGAGGAAGGGCTGGGTTCTATAAAAGATAGTTTTCCTGTGGTATTTGTGACTTCCAACTCATGCCTCTCCATGTGAGATATGTAGCAAATGGAGAGAGGTTGCAGTGTAACCACTGCCTCTCCAACAGGGTGGGAGGTGGGCTTCTTACCCTTTCAGACAAGAAATCAATTTAATTCTGAGCTTACACACAGCTGTGGTTCCTCATCCTTGACTCTCTTACTCCCATACTTGATCTGGCTTTTCTGTTCTCTGTCTTCGAAATCCTTCTTTCTACTCTGTCCTCTAGTGAAAGAGTTTATGATCTTAAAAGGCAAGGACTTGTATGTCTCAAATTCGAGTAGCTTTTTGGTCTTAATTATCCATCTTCTGGTACTATTGATATTTGAAATCAGAGCTGTCCTTATTTCAGGGAGAATATTTGAAAAGCAATTAGTTTGACTTACTTTTTATGAATCATGGAGAAGGAAAGAATGAATCGTGTCTTTGGCCTATGTAAGAGTTTTACAAATAAGTGGTGTTTTCTTATCTTCAGTGTTGATGCCAGAGTATACTATCCAAGTGTTATTTTTTTAGTAGGAAGGGAAACAGAAGTTGATAATTGAGGTAAAGCTGTAATACTTTCATTTATAGTATTCCTAGCATCATATGTGCTATTATGAAACCCTGAACAAATCACTGTCTGTTGCCGCCCATCTGTAAAATGAGAGATTTGGATTAGAAGGTTTCTCAGTTCCATGATTCTTTAAGTTTTTGAGTAACACAGATATATAGTGTTGCTGAGGTCTGTAAAGGAAGACCATAGTAGGTCTGAAAGTATTTAGTTTTGGAGTCTGTAACTGGTTGGCTCTGTGAAGACATTAAAGGAGAGTGAAGTGAAAAAAAAAAAGCTCCAGCTGAGCTTGCACCCATCCCGATGAAGCAGTGTATTTTGCCCAGGCTCTTCTCCATTTCCGTACTGTTAAAAGAAAGTGTTCTAAGTAGTAACCACCCCAATGGAACTTACTTGTTGGATTATGTTTTTAAGTATAAATACATACTGACTTAGAAGATGCTGAGCTGGCAACTGTCTTGTAAAATGGTTGCACTTTTTTATATGGCAAATTTGAATTTTCTTCTTAATTTTCAAAGGGGTTTTAAAAAATGAAGAAAGGAGTAAGTTTTATACAAAAGAGTACATGTCTTTCTGACCCCCCTATGCTTATGTTTGTCCTACACAGAACTATTTGCCCACGACGTGAGTACTCAAACATTACATTAAAAAGTTTTGGCCCTTACTAATAAAGATATGGTAGGTTGTTTTTTGTTTTTTTTTTGTTTTTTCCTACTTTGACTTGGGAGCGGGAAAATCAAAACAGGGGTTGATAGGTCCTCTGCATAAGGATCTTTACTCTCTAACTGGGAAACTACTGAAGAGCATATTGAAGTCATGTGCTGCCAAACCTTCCAACCGACCGAGCCTTAACTTCCGCAGAAGGGTTTTGGGAAAACTTAACTCCTCTGAGGACTTTGAGTTTAGTTTTCTTTCAGTATGTCTAACTTGTAGACCACAGGGGATGCTTTAAAAATTTAGTACTTTTTAGTTGAAAACACTGAGCAGAGGGGTTTTAAAAATAGAAAAGAGATGAGGAAAAGTTGATAAGGGTTCAGAGAACTCTCAGATTTGGCTCTGAGTGGATATTCCTAAATCTTCATTTAGTCCATTAGTCTGTCCCATCTTTCTCTAGTATGAACTGAACCAGAGGAAATAGACTTAAGTGAGCTAGGAGGAATTTTTAGGTTATATGAACTCTTCTAACTAACAGACACAAGGATGGATCATCAAAATAAATTCCAGAGTCTCCCTTCTAACTGAATTTTAAGTGCCAAAAAGCCATTCATCTAAGGACAGAATTTCCCAGAGAGAGGCAACCTATTGAGATAGCTTCTAGCCATCGGAGAACACTATTTGGGAGGAAAATAAAGGAATTCGGGAATATTTCAGGAGCCTGGCAGTTAGACTCTAACCTTGTTGGTGAGAATGGCTTATGTGGGAATGCCTTACGTGGTTTAAAAATCTTTATACAAATTGATCTGGGTAGGTGTTGCTTGTAAGGAGTGGAAATTTGCTCCTCTCTGTGAAAGTCTAGTATGGTGGAGTCAAACTTGGTGGAGGATTAATAGCTGACATTGTAGATATCAAAGATGTATACTGATCTCTAGGAAGAGGAGGGATTGATCCCAGTGCCAAGTCTTTTGAATTAGAGCTCTTGTTTAAAGCTTTGCGTGGTGGCTGTGTCTGCTTTGTGTATTGGCATTGCATGTTCGCCTTATTTGGAGTAAGTGGTTGTGTTGGTCAAGGGCCCAGGTGACTAAGCTACCAGCTGAGCTTTCATCCATCCTGATGAAGCAGGTATATCTTGGCCGTGCTGTTCTCCTTTGAGAGCATTTACTGCCAGAGGCGGATCCTTTATTTCAGTGGACTCACTCAGATTGTCGGAAGGCTTCTTGGTGACATTTGTTACTAGTAGAAATTAACTTGTGAAGGAGGATTTATAATGGAAAAGTTTGATTAAGCAGACCCAGTTCAAGTCACATTGCTGAAGACCTTCTAATTAGTCCTGGGTGGAAATCTAGGCCGAAATCACACAGGTATTCATCCAGTTTGACGCTAGAGCCTACAGGTTTCTGGAAATCAGAGCATTTGAAACACTAATGTAATTAGGTGTTATACTTTAGTAATGAAAAGACATGCACTTTGCTAGGTGCTCTTTCATAAGTACATTTGTTATAATGGTTAAATGACTGAAGGTATATTGAGCTGGTATCAAGAAATGTGAGCTGCAGTTAAATCGTTTTTACTTCATACTTCAGAGTTTCAAGTTTAATGTGTTAATAGGGATTTCATTTGCTTTTGAAAAACTGTGTAATCATGAGAAGGTTACAAATTGGGGTATTAAAGAAAATTCTTTGTTTTTCCTGCTGATGCATTTAAGTTGCACACGACTTCTCCCCCTTTGCCAAAACTACAG
>NW_006793978.1:330957-383666 GCF_000442215.2 Lipotes vexillifer
TCTTTGTTTTTCCTGCTGATGCATTTAAGTTGCACACGACTTCTCTCCCTTTGCCAAAACTACAGAAATAAGAATAAAAACATATCAGGAAAGACTGGGAGCAGGAGTGGGGAAGGAGATTGATTGGCTTGTAATTGCTCTTGGAATCTTGACTGACTTGAAATAAGGGTAAGATGCCAGTTTTTAACATCTGGTTTTTGAGAAACCTCCAACCCAGGGCGATCTCTTTTCAGAATTAGTTGTGTATTATGTTGGAGGTATTTGTTTGGTATTTGGAAACCTGCGACTATTATAACAACAGATTATGTGAAGGTTTTTGGTGTCCCCCCCCCCCTCGGGCTTTAGAAGCAGTGAGTTTATTTTTTGAGTTACAGAATTTTTGTTTTGTGTCTTTTTTTAAAAATTAATTAATTTATTTATTTTTGGCTGTGTTGGGTCTTCGTTTCTGTACGTGGGCCTTCTCTAGTTGCGGAGAGCGGGGGCCACTCTTCATTGCAGTGCGCGGGCCTCTCACTGTCGCGGCCTCTCTTGTTGCGGAGCACAGGCTCCAGGCGCGCAGACTCAGCAGTCGTGGCTCACGGGCCCAGTTGCTCCACGGCATGTGGGATCCTCCCAGACCAGGGCTCGAACCTGTGTCCCCTGCACTGGCAGGCAGACTCTCAACCACTGCGCCACCAGGGAAGCCCCTGTTTTGTGTCTTTTGACCCCGTACATTGTTGTCTGGGATATATTCTATTGGCCCTGCATGTTGGTAAGAGTGAGCATAAATATCACTTGACTTCTGTGAGACAGATGTTTGAAGTGAGGTGGCCAGTAATAAATTTTATCCCAAGTGATGTATATAACTCTTAATTAAAGTTTAGTAAAAATTGACCAAAAAGAGGACATAGCACATTGACTACCATCTCATAAAATAAAACCCATAGAGAGAAAATAGGCTGAATTGGAAAAGGAACTGCAATTGAAAGAATGGGCAGTAACTCAGCTCCAATGATCCTGAGACCTATAGAAATTGTTTAATGAAACAGTGACATTCACTCATCCCAAAGTAGGAATTTGTTATACATATGTGTGTGTGGAGTTTTATTAAGGGCCATTTAAATATACTAAATATACTATATATTCTTAGAGGAGTGAGATGGGCAGTGACAGAAATCATTCTCAACTCTACCTACTGTAAATTCCTACAATACTGGTGATTGAAGGGTGAGGCAGCATGTTTTTCTCTTTACAAGATTTAGACACTACACTTCGGATACTTGATGAAGGTAGACAGACTCCCTTTATATTAAAACTGCATTCTGTGTTAATTTAATGGTAGCTTTTCCCTCTTCTGAAGATGCAGTGTTGTCTGCATGTGGCCAGATCTTAGCTACAGAATGTGAAATAAGCCTCCATGTTTTCTGCATTCTAATCTCCACATTCAGCAGTCCCATCTCCACACAGGTCTGTACATGACAGGTAATGAGTGGGAGGTGGGAGTGGGTAGGTGGCTGTGTGGTTTGCAGTGGTGTCAGTTGGGGAGCTGAACAGATGGTTGTGATAGCCACGTGTTGCGAGATTCCCGTGGGAGTTGATGGTGGTGACAGGCGACTCACAATGTGCTATTTACAGTTTGGGTTTACAGTCTTTCAGTGACATCTGAATGCTCTTTAGCAACTGCTTTCATTACTGCCTTTCGAGGAGCTGCTAATTGAAAATGAAATTGTGGGTGGGCTTTAAGGCAGGCCCAGGCAACTCTGTGTGGTAAATGTTACTTGAGAACTGTTGGATATTTTAAGGCCCAATTTGTAATTCTTCTTCCAAGGAGGAAAAGCTAAAGGTGCGTTTGAAGATTCGGTATGTGCACATAGGCAGAGCCGAATGTCTCATCCTGCCCAGAGAGCCAAATGTGGACTCACTGGGCTGGAAAACAAGCCATCTGCCCAGGGCTCACCTTTGTATGGTTTCCTTTAAATGTGTATAACCGTGTAAGGTTCTTATTTTAAACCTGCTAACATCTTGTAATTGCCATGGGTTTTTTTGTAGGACATCATCCTTCTTTCTTCCTCTGCTGTTTGTATAGTTACTGTGCAGGAGAAAATGATGATCTGATCTCTTGGCCTTTGAGATATTATATTCAAGGTCTTGCATACAACTTTTCTTCCTATAAACCTTTTCCTATCATGCAATTCTGTTGAAGGCAGTTGGGGCCTCCAAGAACAATGAGGGCAGAGGAGGATGGAGGATTAGATTGGACTTTGTGGATGATGTTCTTGATTCTCTTACGGCTGCCTCCAGCTGCGGGATTGTCATTTGTACCTCATCTTCAGAGTTTGTTAGCTAAAGCATCAGTAGCATTACTGAAATGGTAGCTTTTGTAAGTGTTTACATGTTGAATTGTTTTATTGCCCATACTCAAAATAGCTTTGCACGGAGAAATCTTGCGCTGAACAAGGAATGACCTCCCTCTTGGAAGTGCTGTTAGCTTTCTTTTTAATTAAATATGAAATAGATACAACATTACTGCATTCTTTTTAGCTTTTCCTTGAACATTTCAGTGAATACTGTGAGACAAAACCATACTGAATTATATGCTTGCTTTGAGTAGGGCCGATATTTGCTTTTAGAGAGTCCCTGAGGGGCTGAGGGGACCTTGATGACACACCCCTTGCTGTACTTAACCTTCAGTCCCATTAGACCTGCTTTGCCACAGGAACCCAACTGTTTTAATGTGCTTGAGTTACTGCTGGGTCCTAATGATGTTTAAAAGACCCTAATTGGGTCTTCTAAATGAATTCTGGAGCATTTTGTCTCTTGATGCAAGCCGTGATGATTTTGTACCAAGCAGTATAACAAGAGTTCTTTCAGGAGCTCAGGGTCTTTTCACACCTAGAGGTGTGTCCCCTTATACTAGTGCTCACAAACACACACACAGGAGCAGAAACCAAAATGGCTCACAAACTCGGGCCAAGTCCTGTCCGGGCCTGCCTGGTGTCTTTCAGGAGGCCTGACAAGCTCTGCCATGGGGCCTGCGGAAACACTTGACCCGCATTCATTGATCACAGCTCTGCAGAAGCTGCCACTTCTCCTGTGCCTCTGCCTACAGTGATGCCGTTATTGCCGGTCATTCTGTGACCACTGTGCACCTGCGAATGCTCAGGAAGCACTCACGTCACTACATGTTTTGAAATCATGTAGTGCAAGGCTGGATGGTTCTGATTGCTAGTAATGGTTCTGAGTGGCTGAGATTGACTGTGATTAGATTGAGAAGCAATTAGCTGCGGTTTATGGGTGGGAACATACAGAATAATGTTTCTCAAAGGGTGGTCTTCAGACCACCTATGTCAGAACAACCCTGGGGCTTTTATTAACAAGCAGATTTCCAGACAGCACCTCTGACTGGTGGAGCCACAGTCCCTGACATGGGGGTCACAGTGTGACACCAAGTTCCTTAAGCAACTCCAATGCAGGTGCTGCAAGAATCATACTTTTAGTAAACTGAATCGTGTTTTTTTGTTTGTTTGTTTGTTTTTTTAGAAAAGAGAAAGGGAACATTACTGTGCTATTTGCAAAACTTGTAACAAATCTTAAAGTTTTTAAACCATATCCTGTTTGAAATAATTTTATCAATACTAGGACCATATTCTCGTTCTGTATATTTACTAATTGAGTTCTTTTTCAAAATATTATTGGGAAAAAAAAAGAAATTTTTCTTCCGAATACTATAGACATTACATTATAAAAAATGTTTTCAAAATGGCTGCTTTTTGGTAGCTTACTAGCATGTAGCCTCAGTAGAATAATTATGTTGTATTCTTCTCTCTTATACACACAAGCTCCCTCAAAGAACACAGCTTTTTATACATCTGGTAACTGGAGTTTATTCATTACTCTTTCTTTTAGTTTCCTTGTTTTTTGGCTACACCATGCAGCATGCGGAATCTTAGTTCCCTGACCAGGGATCAAACCTGTGCCCCCTGCAGTGGAAGTGCGTAGTCTTAACCGCTGGACCGCCAGGGGTGTCCCTTTTAGGTTCCTCTTATTGCTTTCTTCTTTCAGCACCACAGTGGTATTTTGCTCTTAAGGTTTATAAATTTTATGAATCCTCCATATTATAAAAATTGGTGGTATTCGGTGGCAGTATTGGGGGGCAGGTGTGAATTAAATCTGAAAATACTGTCTAGGTATCAGTTGAGCCTAAAGACCATTAACTGTTTTCTTCATTAGTAAGAAAGCTTCAATATAATAAAATTTTATACTTGAATTTCTGGTTTAGGTTTCACAAATTCAAAAGGAAATATTTTCCTTCTAAAACCAGACAAAACAAAAACCCTCAGAAGAAATTTTGTTTAGGTAGCAAAATGTAGATTTAGGATTTAACAGTTGCCTGAGGTGTGTCAACAGTGGGTAGCATTTGTTTTTTAATGCATTGCTATGAGACCAGAAATACTGTTCCCCTGGAGATGAGTGCAAAATGATCTCCTGAACAGTTGCTAATGAAATTATCACACTGTATGAATAAGACTGTTGATAACAACTTCTGATGTAAAAAATATACTGTCATCAAATTTCTCTAAGAAATAATGAGGATGGTGGGAAAAGCCCCTGCCTCTCAGGTGAAATATAAAGCTGGGTAATGGGCCCAGCTCACATTGCTAGAAGGCTGAATGGTACTTTCTGAAACTTAAGCAGCCCACTTGCATAATTTATCATCACCTGCCTCCTACCTCCTCGTATTAAAACTCTAAATTTATATTTCTCAAGTGAATATGGCAGTGGGGAGGATTAGGGCGAGGCATTCGGGGGCTGTGATTATGTAGCTATGTGTGAAGGGGGATATATTGGGATCATGTAGGGAGTCTATGCCAGCTGCCCCCTTGGTTCTCTAGGTAGAGTGAGGAGACACCTTGACATACCAGAATACTGAGAGAGAAGGATATGGAGTTTAAAAAACCTTTCCCTGATGATTCTGACCCCACTCTTTTCTGCCTCCTCTTAAACCTGATGGCCCATCTTTCTTCTTCCTTTTCTATCTTGGAGCTTGTCTTCAGGCTAGACTTTCAGCTTTGGGGCTTTCATCTCACTCTCTCCTTCCCTTCAAATTCTCTTGCTTGCTTCTCCACCCAGTCAGGATTGCATGGGAAGCCACTTAGATTTGCTCTTAAAGTTACAAAATGCCTTTGCCACCTGGTTCCTTGCTCCCTTGACCACGCTGGTCTTTCCCCTCAACATTTATACTGATCATCTTACCTGGATTCTTAGCATAGTTCAGCATTGTTTTGCTCATTGCTATTTACTCTCTTGTTCAAAAAGTTTCAGTGACCCTCCATAGCCAGTGAAATAAAAGCAAAGCCCCCTTAGTGTAGGACCTCCTGGATCCCAAGTTTGCTTCAAATACCTTTCCAGCCTTGTCTCCCTCTTTCTGCTCTCCATAAACACCAAACCGTTGCTGCAGTGGCTGTTACTTGCAGGAGCCCTGTGTCTCCTCCACACTGCTAAGCCTGGGCTTATGCTGTTCCCTTCATTTGGGTTGGCCTTCTTCAACAGTCATATTTATCTTTCAGTGACTACTTCAAATCTACTTCTTCCTTGAAGCTTTTATCATCTTTTCTCTCCAAATTAATTGCATTTTCTTCAGAACTCCCATGATCCTCTGTTTATAACTAGGGTGACCCCAGAATTTATCACCTCATGTAGGACACTTCTGAGAGTGAAAGGAGGCACTATGAATAATTACCTTGGAACAATAAGCATAAATCAGGACTCCCTGGAAAACTAGGATCACACAGTCACCGTCTTTATAATTCGCTTTTGACCTTTTTCATTTTGTACCCTGTTTTAGAGTTGGTTGAATACACATCCTTCTCCCCACCTAAAGTCAAGCTTCCTGAGGACATTACTCTGTGACACAACAAGGGGCCCAGGCTTGTGCTGCATGTAGGAAGTAAAACCCTTGAAACCCGTTTCAAGGCTATCCCTGCCTGGAAGACCTGAGATACCTTTCGTGTTTCCCGTTTCTGTTGTCGAGCCCTTGCAATCCATTCTCTATACAACCACCAGCGTGAGCTTTTAAAAATATACGTTTGAGCATATTATTCCCAGATGTGAATTCGCTCAGTGTCTTCAAATTAAAATTCAGATTCCTATGGACGCTAGTGCCTGGCTCTCCAGCGCTCTTTCTTCAGCTTCATGTCTTGCTCACTGGGTCCTGTCCCTCTGTCCTTCCTTCATTTCCTCCAACATGTCAAGCTCTCTCCCGCCCCAGGTACTTACACATGTTGTTCTCTCCACCCAAAGGGCTCTTCCCACTGCTCTTGGCATCATGGGCTCCTTCTCGTCTTTTAGGCTTGAGCTGAAGTGTCAACTTCTCAAAGAGGCTTTTCCTGACCATAATGTTCACTCCAGGGCCTCCCTTTAGTCCCTTCTCCTTTGCACCCACCTTTTGAGTTTCCTAACACTTAGCACAATTTATAATTACAGACTTTTCCATTCTGTATCCTTCTTTCTGCCCCTTCTGCTAGACTCCAGGCTCTGCTGAGGCAAAGTACCATAGCCATTTTCTCCACCATAGTGTTTCTAGCACATTGCCTGGCACATAGAAGGTGCTTCATAAATTAAGGTTGAATGATTGGAGGTTGGAATAATAATTATTTTTGCAATTGATGACATTGCTAATTGCATGCTCTTGTTGCATTCCAACGTTAATTGCTTACAGCAGAAAAAAAAGCCAATACAGTATGACCTTTGTTTTCCCTCTCTGGGGATATGAATGTAAAATGAGATACTGATGATCAGCAGATACACACCAGGCAAAGATTTAATCCAAGAAGTCACTGCCCTTCTGGTGGATGGCGTCTGCTGTTCTCCCATGGAATGTATCAGCAGTCTTGTCGTCCCAGTGTCCTGCCCATCAGTATGGTGAAATTGCTACTGCAGCCAAGAAAAGCTGGCCCAGGGAAACTGCAGCATTCCATTTTTCAGAGATCATCCCAAAGAGACTAGACAAGCAGCAGAGACAGAGGGGATGGTGGGTGGGAGTGAGGTGGAATTTACAGAGTCCTCTTTTACATGCAAATATTTTGTGGGGGGTTCTCCTTTTTTACCATAAAAGTACAAAGTATTTTTAGTATCAAAGCATGAATAGCATGTGTTTGCACTGTAAAATTATTGTCCCACATGCCCTGTGTCTAAAATATTTTGACTTTAGAAAACAGTTTTGTGTCATTTCCTTGTTAATTGGCCTAATTAATCCATTCTCCCCATAGCCGCTCTTTCGGCAAACATTGACTGAGCATTCTTCGTGTGCAAACCTTATATAAGAGACTCTGACATAACGGAAGGGATGTAAAACGATGATAACTCTGCGCTTGATGCGTTCACAGCTTAGTAGATCCATCCTGACCTCATGGAGAGCTCTCAATGTAAGTGAGGCTGAGACTGGTGCATTAAGTGTAATTCAAAGGGAGACATGGTAGAGCATCTCCTAGAGAATGAATACCTTCAGACACGTGTACTAAAGTCCTTTTCGTTTCTTTCCCGCCATGCCATTCCCCTCTGCCTTTTTAAGAAACTCATGAGAATAATGCTCTGTCCTACTGAAGGCATCAGTAACTGTTAGAAACAGCGCTGTGTTGTTTATCAGTTCTCTTGGGTTCTTAGTTTTACAAATAAAGGCTTTGGCATTCTCACACTTTTACTTCAGGTGCAGTTTACTAGGAATTACCTGGCCCAGTAATTTTATTAAAATCTTAATGGCTTGCCAGTGTTTCCAGAAACTGCCATTGTTTTTGACATGGACCACAAAAATAGGTGGTCCTATTCTAGATTATTTCTAAAAATAATCTAAATTATTCTAGAAAAATATTTTCTAGAAGTGGTTTTGCTGTGTTTATAAGCCCAGTTGTAACTTCTTACTCTTGGAACTCTTGGTATGGGAAAGTCATGTTTCTGTCAAAAGATGGAGCTTTTTATGCTAATCTGCACAAAACAGAAACTCTCTCTCATTTTCTGTCATTTCTGTTTACTGGAGGTAGACAGTTATTTTCAATGCAAGCAGAACTTCAGAAATTCTTAAATATTTAAAAGGAATATTTGTATAGGTATTTAGGTCTCAAATTTATAGGGAGAATACTGATGGGAGATTGTACAATTAGTGATCCCAGGAGTAGATTATGGAGCAGTTACAAATTTACTAGCAAGTTATTTTTTCGTCTAGAAGATAATTTGTAAATTGCTTTTTTTTGGTTTTGTTTTTGGAAACACTAGCTTTCTTAGAAAGTGTTAGAAATGGTGGGTTTCCTGGTGAATTTCTCAAAAAACTATTCTATAAAGTTCACTCGCCCTCTCACAGTACTCGCTTTCCCTTGGCGTCCATTCATTAAATATTTATTGACCATATACTCCTGTAGGCAGACATAATTTTAGCTGCATATAGCAAACAAAATGACAAAAGTCTCTGCCTTGGAGGAAGTTACGTTCTGGTGGTTTCAGTCTTTTTAGCTGCAAATTCCATTTAAATGTCCAACCCAGACCTTTCTTCTCAGCTTCCAGTTTCATAAATTAAGGTGCTTATCACTTTTTTTCCCCAACCTGGATCATTCATAAGCATCTCAAATTCAGCATTTTTCACATTGAACTCTACAATAGTTGTCCTAAGTTTGCTCTTCCTCTTCAATTTCCTCACTTCGTTAATTAATGTGCACAGCGTCTGCTAAACATCCAAGCCATAAATCTTCTCCTGCTAGAAACCTGGAAGTCATACTCTTTTTCTCTTCACTCCTCATATCCGCACATCCTCTAGATTTATGTCCTATGTATTTCTCATCAGTCTCTCTCCATTTACCACTTTCTACCCTGCCTGCCAGTGCATTGGTTCAGGTCCTCCTTCTCTTGGCTATATTAGTAGCTTCTTTCCTGGCTTCTCAGCCTCTAATCTCACCATTCTTCAGTCTGTCCTCCAAATTCCTTCTAATGTAATTGTGACAACATACAACTTAAATCATGTTACTTACTTGAAGAGTCTTCATTGACTTGACTTTACTTATAGGCTAAAGTAAAACTTCTTTGTGTAAGTGTAGAACTGCACACATTTTTATGCCTTTAGGAATTCCCCCATCTTGCTCTTGGTGTGCTTCCTGACCCCAGTAGGTACCCTTATCACATCAGCCTTATCTATTTCTTAAAATGTCTTCTACCCGCCTCTCCCCCACAAATCGGAGTTCACTTTGCCTTAGTGAGTATGATGTGAGTTACATGTGAGAAGCGCAGTCCTACTAAGTCAGAGATGGATGATTCCACTTGTTAGAATAACATATTTTGAAAGGACATATTTTTAACTGAGAAATTTTTCAATTAGGTAAAATTTAATATGGTGCAGGAGAAGTAAAATGAAAAAATTTAGAGGACCATGGGAACAAATTTTAAGGGGAATAGTCCAAAAGCATTAAAAAGACAAACTTTTTTTCATGGTGGTCATTGCTGGGCACTTACATTGGGGTAGCATTTGGGGATGACTGAAGACTTTTGTCAATGGAAGTGTTTTTCAGGCTTAGGAGTTATAAGTCAAGGACTGCCTTTACTGAGAACTCTTTGGGGGTTTTTCATCTCTAGAAGAGGAGACTGTGCTTCTCTGTGAGTGAATTCTTTAGGGGTTCAAACCAAGGAACACGAGACTTGATCTGAACCTTTTTATTCTTTTAAGTTAATGTTGAAATGAAAACTTTTATAGATACAAGGGCATTTCTGTTACGAATCAGGTGTATAAACTTGGTGAGGATTTAAAAATGTGATCTATGTTGGCTTATTTTTAAATAAGGTACCTGAAAAAGTGACTACAAATATGCTAAAAGGTTTATTTGAAGTAAACACAGTATTATAGCTCCCCTGGCATAATTATTCCATATTTTGTCTTGGTGAGTCAAGGCACAAAACAAGGATAATCACAGTGTTTGTAGAAAACAGCCCTTTGAGCTGGGCTCCTACGATTTTAACTTTGGCTCTTTTACTTGCTCCAGCTTCCACATTCTTTTTTTGTAAAGCTTTGGTAGAAATGCTATTTTTTTAAGGTAACTTATTGTCTTTATTATTTCTACCAAAGATTCCAGATCAGCATAGTTTTTAAGGTATTTTTATGTCATAGGTGAACTGTTGTAGTAGAATGAAGCAGTCATTTTAGAAAGCTGTGTTTTCCTACCCGTTTCCACATTCCTTTTAAAAGGCTACTCTTGGAGGTAGAAATAAAACTGTTGATGAGAAAAAGAGTGAGATAAGGAATAACTTCTCTCACTCCTGTGGTGGGGTCCTTCACTATTCTTGTGCGTGTCAACCTAGTACATCTTCTTTCCTTGACAACCAGGTAAGAGACAAGGTGTAAGATTGATTGGACTGTGATTCAGAGAGTGGGAAACAACCAAAAAGTGTATCAGAACACTTCTACGTTAGAGAGGCCCCTTCTACACTTTTTCTTTGTTGGTTTAGGCAATATGAAATGTTGTGTTGATATGTAGGTAATTGAGGACAGATTGTGGCTATTGATATGAGAAATGCTCTTTAGGTTTTCCTTTCAACAATTTAGGGGATCTTCATTCAGGGCAGTGAAATTATTTCTCCTAGACGTTACATGCAGGCAGCTGGAAGAAGAGGAAGTTGTCTTCACATTGTCTTATGGCCGTGACTTTCAACTCACCAAGATATTTTAAGCACTATAGCTAATTAGTAGGAAAGAGAGCAGTTTTGTTGTGAACATATTCAGTGAAGAATAGGGTGTCAGTGTTTGCTTTTGTATTGTTCATGCTGTATGAATACTTTATCGGAGAAAGTACCTGGAAAGTACCTGGAGTCTTGGGTTACAGGTTCTGTCTTGCTGTTGACACGTTGTCCGTCCTTCACTGAGTTATTGACTGTCTTTGACCCTCAGTTTTTGTGATTGAACAGTAATGCAAACGGGGTATACTTCTAACACTGGGAACCTGTAATATGTGTGAAGTTATAAGTGCTGGAATACTTAAAATTTCCTTTTCCTTAAAAGTGTTAATAAGCAGATTTTAAAAATCATGAATTACCTGGACTTTGGTAGTATTAACGTAGCTTAGATGAACCTGCACTTAAATATGTACTAAGTACAAAGAACAACACCTAAGAGTTTCTGCTTTGCAGTAATGACTCACTTTGGTTAAAATTATGATGTGCATATGGTTATTAGACTACTATAGATCCCAGTGGGTACGTTAGATTGAAAAACCTTAAACGGAATGGGCTCATGCATACTGTTTTTAGCAGATGATAAAAGGCTTTTGCTGAGAAGAGATTAATATGAAATGGTAAGACATCTTTGTTTAGGGGCCATACCTGTTGGCAGCTATCTGAGAATTGTAATTTTAGATCTTTCAAATTGAAATCATGGAAATCTGTTTCTTGTGGAATAATTCATAGTGAAGTAATGCAGTGAAATTATTTCTAAATTTTACTTTTTTAACCATTAATCCATATTCTTGGACACATCAGGTTTTAGTTTAGTTTTTTAAATTTTTGGGAAAGTAAATTTTGGGGCACATGTATTGATTCTTCTGGTTTAGAAAATTCTTCCCTGTACCTCATTTATATAGAGTGAATGAAATTTGTAAGAAACAGTGTCACCTCACTGGGACTGCTCAACAGTCATTTGGCTGAAGTGGTCATTGTATTGGGTTTCCTTTCCTGCTCTTTTGCAAATGAGCTCTCTTCCTTCAGGAAATGGTTTATGTGCATTCCACATGTCCCAAACCCTGTTGTTATTATAGAGACATGAGAGGAATATAAGAGATGGATCTCTATTTTCCAGGGCTTCATCCTTGGGTTACCTAATTACTTTGAAACAGTTTAAAGTAAATAAACTGTGAAAAATACTCTTTGAAAAGTTGTTGAATGATAGATATGCTCTTAGTTTCTCACTAATCTCTCTTGTGGTTTTTCTACTGCCATATATTTTTCTTGGGAGAGTTTTCTTACAGCTGTATTTGTGATCTTGGGCTAGGATTTATGAGCTGCCACCATTAAGGTCTCCCTCTGGCTTTGTCATCAGAGATGGAGGGTTGTGTGTGGTTTGTTTTCTTATTGTTAATATGTGAGAATTTTTCCTAATAAAAATAAATGCATAAATGTTTTTCTTGACATTGTATTTTTAGGATTGACTTATTAAGAGAAATGTGTCAATTGTGAAAATTTCTTCCTGAGATTAAAGGCAAAATTTCCAAAGTAGTATGCATTGTGGTTGTGTGAAGAAATGTGTATATTCTGATTTTAACATTAGACTTGGGATTTTTTCTTAATTTAATTGTTATAACTAGGGCCAGTAGAAAAGTTAAATGAAACAAAAAACATTGTGGTGGGGAGTAGAAGGAGGAAATTCAGGACATGTAAGAAAATCTTTTTGGATCTTCCTGATGATTGTTAAGATTAGTAAATATGGAGAACCCCAAGGATTTTTGAGTGGCACTCTGCAGGCTGCCCTGCATTTGTAGAATTCAAGCACATCAAACTGCATCATCTTTGGTTTTTTGACCTTCTGCACTTAGTCTGTGAAAAGCTTGGATCTCTGACTAAGCCAGCGTTGTGGTTAAATATAAACTATTACCAACTAGCTCTCTCCTCTTTGGGCTTCTAGAGAGATTCAGTGGGGCAGTTCAAATCTGTTTGCATTATTAATTCAGCTAGCATAAGCTAACCCTTTATTTCACTGTCCGTAAGAAATATGTATTTTAATCTGGGGACACAGGTAGAACGAATTGACCTAACTATTAACTCAGACTTCTCTAAGACTTTAGAAATTACCTATTTAAGCTGTGCCTCTTTCTTAGCACTTTTACCATACAGACCCTGATATGCAATATTGACATATACAATAAGCATTAATGTGGGAACAAAACGGCATTTCATGCTCTTACATAACCCATAACTGTTTCACTTCTCAGACTGATCTTTGGTTGTGGCCAGCTCAGAAACTCCCAATTTAATTAAGACTGTCATGTTATGTGCCAGAAAAAGCGCTTCTCTCCTTACAGATTTCACCACTTTTTAATGAAGACCATTTACCTGTAGACAGGATATGTTATATTAGGATATGATCTGGGTTAACCCTGGGCTTATGGAAAAGGGTATTGGCAGCATCGGTGGCAGTATTATCTCTCAGTTGATTTTGTACCCTGTTTTCAATATTTTCTATATATTCCGTTCCCTCAGGTGTTGGTTTCTAATTCTTGTATTAAAGGGAAACCAGTGTTGATGTTGTTTCCCTGAGGATTTATATAATAAGCAAAAAAGAAATGAGAGAAGTGAATTTTTATTTTACATGTTTGAAAGTGCTTAACCAGTTGTTAGACTATCAGTTACTATAGGATGGTAGACACTGGGTCTGTACTGTTTGCCTGAATCAAATCTATGAATAGTTAGCCAAGCCACCTCCTCTTCCTGCCTTTCCTATTTTTTTTAAAGCAGTATAATTGACATAAACTAGACAGTAAATGTTCCATTTTGAGTTAATTTATGTATATGATGACAGGTATAGATCAAAGTTAATTTCATTTGTATATGGACATACAGTTTTTCCAGTCATTTTGAAAAAGGTATCCATTCTCCACTGCATTGCCTTTTTCACCTTTGTATAAAAAAATCTGTTATCCATATTGTGTGAATTTATTTCTGTACTGTCTGTTGTGTTCCATTGATCTATTTGTCTTTTTGCCAGTACTGTAGCTTTATAATAAGTTCTGAAATCAAGTAGTGTTAGACCTCCAACTTTGTTCTTCTTTTTCAAAGTTGTGGCTTTTCTAGGTCCTTAGTATTTGCATATACGAATTTTAGAGTCAGCTTGTTAGCTTCTACAAAGCATCCTGCTTGGATGTATGTTGAGATTATGTTGATGCTATAGAATTATTTGGGGAGAATTAACAATTTAAAAATAGAGTTTCTAACTCTTGAACAATGTATATTATCTCTGTTTATTTAGGTCTTATTTAATTTCTCTTAGCAATATTTTATAGTTTTCAATGTACAAGTCTTTCACATCCTTTATCAGATTTATTCCTAAGTATTTCATATTTTTGGTGTAATAAATTATATTGTCTTAAAAATTTAATTTCCATTTGTTCATTGTTAGAACTATACAGAAACATGTTGACTTTTCTATATTCATCCTGCAACCTTGCTAAATCACTTAAGGTAGATTTTGTAGATTCTATCTGATTTTCTACCCAGATGGTCATATTTTTAGTGAATAGATACAGTTTGTTTGTTTGTTTTTTTAAATTCCTAGCCTGGATGTTTTTTTTCTTTCCTAAGTTCACTGACTGGAACCTCCAACATCATGTTTAATAGAAGTGGTAAGAGCACACATCCCTGCCTTGTCCCTGATTTTAGGAGAGGAAAGTAGCTAGTCTTTCACCATGAAGTCTGCTGTTCGCTGTATGTTTTTTATAGATGTCCATTATTAGGTTGAAAATGTTTTGTTATATTCTTAGTTTATAAGACGTTTTATCAGTAGAGGATGCTAGATTTTTATCAGATGCCTTTTCTGTGTCTATTAGGATGATCATGTGAATTTTATTTTATTTTTTAAAAAACTTTTTATTTTTTATTGGAGTATAGGTGGTTAACGATGTGTTAGTTTCACGTGTACAGCAAAAAAGTGATTCACTTTATACATATACATGTAGCTATGCTTTTTCAAATTCTTTTCCCATTTAGGTTATTACATAATATTGAGCAGAGTTACCTGTGCTATACAGTAGATCCTTGTTGGTTATCCATTTTAACTACAGCAGATCGTGTCAATTTTTTTGTTTTATTTTGTTAATATGGGGATTCACACTGATCTATTTTTGAATATTGAACCTTGTGTTTCTGGGTAAACCCCACTTGGTCATGATCTGTTACTTTTTAAATATATTGTTTGATTTGATTTTCTAACATTTTTTAAATGAATCTTTGCATTTATGTTTGAAAACAAAATTGACCTGTAGTTTTCTTGTGATGTCTTTGTCTGGTTTTGGTATCAGGGTGATGACCTCATGTTGGATAAGGAAATATTCCCCCCTTTTCAATTTCTTGAAAGAGTTTATATAGAATTGTTATTTCTTCATTTTATTTTATTTTTTTATAAATTTATTTATTTTTGGCTACGTTGGGTCTTCGTTGCTGCACACAGGCTTTCTCTAGCTGCAGAGAGCGAGGGCTATTCTTTGTTGCTGTGCGCGGGCTTCTCATTGTGGTGGCTTCTCTTGTTGCAGAGCACGGGCTCTAGGCTTGCGGGCTTCAGTAGTTGTGGCATGGGGGCTCAGTAGTTGTGGCGCATGGGCTTCATTGCTCCGCGGCATACGGAATCTTCAGGGATTGAACCTGTATCCCCTGCATTGGCAGGCAGCTTCTTAACCACTGCGCCACCAGGGAAATTCCTATTTCTTCTTTAAATGTTAGGTAGAATTTATTGTTGAAGCCATCTGAGCCTGGAGTTTTCTTTTTGTGGGAAGATTTTAAATTAAATATTCAATTTCTTTTCCAGAAATTCATGTTATTTATTTCTTCTTGAGTCAGTTTTGGTAATTTTTGTCATCTCAAGGAATTTTTCCATTTCATCTAAGTTGTTAAATTTATTGGCATAAATTTGTTTAATAATATTCTCTTATAATCCTAGTATCTGTAGAATCTGTAGTAGTTCTGTATCCTTTTTGGTGCTCTCTCTCTCCCTCTCTCTCTCTCTCTCTCTCTCTCTCTCTCTCTCTCTCTCATCTCTCTCATTTATATCAGTATGACTGGGGACTTACTAATTTATAGACCTTTTTAAAGAATGAGCTTTGGTTACATTGGTGTTTTCTGTTTGTTTGTTTGTTTGTTTTTCCTGTATTATACTTCACTAATTTCCTCCTTACTGCATACTTTGCATGTTTCTCTAGTTTTGGAAGGTTGAAGCTGAGGTCTTTGGTTTAAGATCTTCCTTAGAAGATCTTAGAAAAATATGGACATTTAATGTTATAAATTTCCCTGTAAATACTACTTTAGCGGAACCCTATTAATTCTGATGTGTTGTGTTTTCATTTTCATTTAGTTCAAAATACTTTCTGATTTCCTTTGTGATTACTGCTTTGATTCATGGTTTATTTAGAAGTGTATTATTTACTTTCTAAATATTTGGGGATTTTCAAGAGATCTTTCTAGTATTGGTTACTAATTTAACTCTATTGTGATTAATAAAAAATTCTTTGTATGACTTAAATACTTAAAAAATCTTTGGGGGACTTCCCTGGTGGTGCAGTGGTTAAGAAGCTGCCTGCCAGTGCAGGGGATACGGGTTTGATCTCTGGTCTGGGAGGATCCCACATGCTGTGGAGCAACTAAACCTGTGTGCCACAGCTACTGAGCCCGCGTGCCACAACTACTGAAGCCCATGTGCCTAGAGCCCATACTCTGCAACAAGAGAAGCCACCACAATGAGAAGCCCACACACTGCGACAAAGAATAGCCCCCACTCCCCACAACTAGAGAAAGCCCTTGCGCAACAATGAAGGCACAACACAGCCAAAAATAAAAAAATAAAAAATCTTTTGACACTTGTTTTATGGCCCAGAATATGGCATATCTTTGTAGATGTTCCCTGTGTACTTGCAAATAATATAATTTCTTCTGTGGTTGGGTGGAGTGTTCTATAAATGTTAATCAGGTCAAGTTGGTTTATAGTGTTTTTCAGTTCAATTATAGCCTTGATAATTTTTTGCCTACTTGTTCTATCTAGAGAGGTATGTTGAAATCTCTTACTACAATTGTGGTTTAATCTCTTTCGCCTTATTCTATCACTTTTTCAAAGCTCCATTATTAGATACATAAACATTTAGGAATGTTATATTTCCTTGATTAGTCACTTTATTGTTATGAAATGACCATTTCTATCTCTAATTATAGCTTTTCCTCTGAGTCGTGCTTTGTCTGATATTAATACATGCACACAACTCCAGTTTGCTTTTGAGTAGTGTTAGGAAGTTTTTGTTTGTTTGTTTACATTTAACATATTGGTATCTTTATATTTAAAGTGCATTTCTTGTAGACCACATGTCAAGGGACTTGCTTTTTAAATCCAATCTGATAATCTCTGTCTATTCATTGGAATGTTCACCATTTACATTTAATAAGGTTACTTATATGATCAGGATTGAGTCTATCATGTTACTGTTACCATTTGTTTTCCATTTGTCATATCTTGTTTCCTTTTCTCTCTTTCCTTCCGTCTCTTGGATTAATAAGGTATTTTTTAAGATTATATTTTATTGGGACTTCCCTGGTGGTGCAGTCGTTAAGAATCTGCCTACCAATGCAGGGGACATGGGTTCGATCCCTGGTCCAGGAGGATCCCACATGCCGTGGAACAACTAAGCCTGTGAGACACAACAACTGAGCCCGCGTGCCTACAGCCCGTGCTCTGCAACAAGAGAAGCCACCACAATGAGAAGCCTGCGCACTGCAACGAAGAGTAGCCCCCGCTCGTCGCAACTAGAGAAGGCCCACGTGCATCAATGAAGACCCACCACAGCCAAAAATAAATAAAAATAAATAAATAAATAAATAAATAAATAAAATAAAAAGATTACATTTTATTTCCTTTGTTGCATTTTAGCTATATTTCTTCATTCCATTTTTTTTTTTAGCAGTTGTTTTAGGGTAAATATTACATATCTGCAGTCTGTCACAGTCTATCTTCAAGTGATATCATTTCATGCTTAGTATAAGAATGTTACAGTTTCTATTCCATTTACTTCCATATCCTCCTTTCCAGCCTTTATGCTGCTGGTGACATGAATTTTACTTTTACATATATTAAAAATTCTACAACACATTGCTATTATTTTTGTCTCAACAATGAGTTACGTTTTAAAGAGGTTTACATAACAAGAAAAAAGCTTACATTTTTTTCGCATGTGGTTACTGTTTCCAGTGTCCTTCTTTCCTTTGCATAGATCTGATTTATAGCTGAACATTCTCCTTTTGCCTGAAGGACTTCCTTTAACATTTCTTGCTGAGGGAGGTCTGCTGGTAATGAAATCTTTCAGCTTTTATATGCCTGGAAACATTTATTTTGCCTTTGTTTTTGAAAGGTTTTTTTTTTTTTTTTTTTGCTCACTCTAGAATTTTAGGTGTGCAGTTTTTTATCTTTCAGTACCTTAAAGATGTTGCTCTGCTATCTTTCATTGTTTGACATGAGAAATTTAACGTCATTCTTAACTTATTTTCTCTTAGTGTAACATGTCTTTTGGGGTGTGCTTTTAACACTTTCTCTTTTTCCATGATTTTGAGCATTTGGTTATGTATGCCTTGGCATAGTATTCACATTTCTTTTGCTTTAGATTTGTTGAGTTTCTTTGATCTGCGGATTCATAGTTTTCATCAAGTTTGAAAATTTGGGGCCATTATTCCTTCACGTTCCCCACCCTCCTCCATTTTTGCCTATTCCAGTTACTGAGGTTTTAGGTAGTTTGAAGTCTTCCCACAGTTCGCTGATGCTCTTTTCAGTTGTCTTCATTCTTTTTCCTCTTTGTGTTTCATTTTGGATAATAGCTAATGCTGTGCCTTTAAGTTTCCCTATTTTTCTTCTGCTATGTCTAATCTGTTATTAATCCCATCTGGTGTATTTCTCATCTCAGATATTGTGGTTTCATTTCTAGATGTTTTATTTGAGTATTTCCATATCTCTAGTTAACTATTTGAACAAATGGAATATAAGTATAATAATTCTCTTAATGTCCGTGTTTGCAGTTAACTTTTGTGCCAGTTCTGGGTCGATTTCAATTTATTGACTCTTCTTCTCATTTTAGGTCATGTTTTTCTGTCTTTTTGTGTGGCTGGTCATTTTTCACTGGATGCCAAAATTGTGAACTTTACCTTATTGAGTGCTAGATATTTTTGTATTTCTATCAGTCTTCCTGGGCTTTATTCTGGGGTGCAGTAAAATTACTTGGAAATAATTTGATCCTTTTGAATTTTTCTGTTATGATTCGTTAAGGGGGATCTGGAAAAGAGCTCAGTCGAGGGTTGATTATGCCCCATTATTCTTGCAAGGCCTCCCAGCGTAATCTGACCAGTCCTTGAAGTATGAATTTTCCAGTGTTGCCAATAGGAGCAGGCACTGGTCATAGTCTTTGTGAATGCCAGGAATGTTCCTTCTAATCCTTTTGTGTGTATGTTTTTCCCCTAACATTGCAAAGTTCTCTCCTACTTAAGCATTGGTCTATAATCTGCTGCCTACTCAGGGGACCTCTCTGTAGATCTCTGGGGTTCTTGCGCTGTGTAGTCCTCTGTCTTGTGAGCTGTAGTTGCCTTGTTCTCCTCGCACTTTCAACTCTGTCTCCTTCACTCATGGAGTCTGCTTAGTTCTGCCTCGTTTTCTGCTCCTTGCATTGTACCCTGGAAACTCCAGGCAAGTAAGTTGGGGCATTCCTAGAGCTCTCCTCATTTCTTTCCTGTATCTCAGGGATCATTGTTCTTAGTTGCCTCATGGCCAGTGTCTTGGAAACCATTGTTTCCTATATTTTAGTAGATGTTTTTTTGGTTGTATCAGGCAAGAGGGTCTATCTGGTCTTTGTTATAGCATCTTGACCAGAAATGGCCAATCCCATATTTCTTTTAATGATGTCACCATCCCTTTTTTTTCCCAGCCTAGTTCAAGACCATAATTCATTCTTCCCTGCCTTCTCTTTTGGTCCAGTCACTCTTTCAAGAAAGAAAGGGAGTCCTTTTTTGCTCCCTAGTATTTTCTTTTGTACTTGATACTAACAATCTTCAGAGAAATATCATCATAATTAACGTATACCAAAAAAGTAAGAAACATCATTGGAGTGGAGGGAATATTGTCAGAATAATCTAAAATTCTGTTACCCTACTTCTCTGCCATCTTAATACATTTTAATTAAGTGTAAAATTTTCATGTCTTGTATGTTGAATTATACAATTTAGAGCAGAATTATTTCATAATGAGTATATTTGCTTAAGTATTTAAAAAAAAAAATCTTTTGGGGGGAGGTTATACTTTCCCAGACTCAGCCTTTGCCCCTGCTACATGTTGGATTGTGGTTCTAACTCTGTCCTACCACCTTCATTACAAGGTGTGTGTGTGTGTGTGTTGTGTGTGTGTATTTTGCTTTCCTGTTTCCTCCACCACCTGATAAGCTACTTTAAACCAGACTTCTCATTCCTGGATCTCTACAGTTCCTGGCATAGGGGTGTTCAATTAATGTTTGATGATTTGGACTGAGTCGGCTAGAGTTTTAGGCATTTAGTGTGTTGTTAAGGCTTTACCTAGAATTTCTACATTACACAGATTCTCAACTGTATATTACACTATAAACTACATCTACATCATTGTAGCTTGTTATTATATGCCTCTGGTATGTTGTGAAAGAGCTGTCAGAGAATGAGCTCTTTATTACTTGGAATTACTAGTTAACTATTGTTTTGCCATTGATCAGAATGTCTTTTTCATTCTGCTGTATTCATTGTATAGTATTTTACTCTAATTAGAGGTAGTCTTGAGGTACAAGGCTTTCTGGGTCTCCCTTTGTGACCTTGTGGCAACATCACTTACTTGGTAGGGCTCAGTCAGGATTTTCTTCCTTCTGTTTTTGTCTTGCCATTCCTTTTGTGAACATGTGCCACCTTCTCTGTGCCACCCTCTCTCCTCCTCGTCTGCATCCTGACCCAGTACTATGTTTTAGAGGGAAGAAGAACATAGAGTCCAGCTTTTCTTAAACCTCGTTCCAGAAAAATTGCCTGAAGAGCTCTTGAAGGTAAAAGGCTATATCCCCCTTTGTCAGATAGCCTGCCAGTTTGAATGTTGACTACTTACCTTGGCTGGGGACTCCTGGAATCGATGACTCCCTTTAAAATTCATTCTCGTTTCACTTGGTAGAACAAATAGCTTTGTTTTCCGTTTATTGCTCATCTTCTCCTCACTAAATAAAGTATATGATGTTTCCTCCCTGAGTACACGAAATACTCTTTCACAATTTCCTGAGGCCTAAGGTTTGGATGGGTGTGTGTCTGTCCTGTGTGTGTGGTGTCTGTGATGTGTGTGTGTTTATATTTCTCAGTGTCACTGGATTCATCCAGTTCTAGAAAAACTTGCGATTTGCTCACATTGCATGGTTCTGGCTCCCTCTGCAGCTCCAAATGGAAAAGTGCTTTGTTGTCTTTTGTTGCTGAAGAATCCAACCCTTAGCCTTCTTTCTTTGAATAGAGCATCCCAGCTGGTATGCAAGTACAGATTGAGATTTTAAACTTAGGAATGCAATTTTTTTTTTTTTTTTTTTTTTTTTTTGGCAAGGCTTTTTCAAGACTTGAAATCACATTTCAGGAGAGCTCCAAGAGGTGAGAAAATGGTGGGGAGGGTAGGGAGAGAAGGGAGAAAAGGCAGAAAGGACAAGCCCAATTGCAAAATTAGTTTGGTAAGTAGAAGGTTAATTTACTTAAAGATATTTACTGTAAACCTTTATTAAGAAATCAGAGAGTTGCGGAGTAGAAGCCTAGAGCTATTGTAGAATTTCCAGGCCTGTTCTATTGGATTACACACCTAGGACCTTACTGCACTTCTCAGTCGCATTGATGAGAGTGATTGGGCCTCCAGTGTTGGCTTGGTTGTTGAATCAGGATGACTTGGCTATGGCTTGACATCTTAGCTTTAATTATTGACTTTTAAAGTACCCTGGAAAAGTTGGTTCTCTCCTGAAATATAGAGCTGCTATTAGATGCTGCAAAATGATCCCTGGGTCCCAGAATAGGAGTTCGGTAGGAGCAGTCAACCAGGTTGACCTGTAATGATAAGTAAGGGCAGAATTTCGAGATACATTTTGCTCCAGTGAAGTACACCTGGGTACATTCAAGGGTGGCTTTTGGGATACTGGTGTGTTCTGTTCGTTGATTTGGGATGCTGCTGTGTGCTGTTCGTTGATTTGGGTGCCCGTTACACAAACATGTTCATTGTGTAAACATTACTCTTCCATGGCTTTTTGTTGTTTGCACGTTATACATCAGTAAAAAGTTTATATAAAATATCTCATACATTAAATGCTTTTAAAGGACATTCATCAAAGTACTACTTATACAACTAATGGCACACGTGAGTGCGCAGATGCCTGTTCTGTGAAATAGTCCCTGTTTTAATCATACCACATTGAATCTTGTCTCCTTTAAGGGAGTCAGTACAGATAACGTACATACCTAGATATGTAAGATGACTTTTTTTTATTCAGCCGTGCCGTGCGGCTTGTGGAATCTTAGTGCTCCGACCAGGGATTGATCCCAGGCCCTCGGCAGTGAGAGCACGGAGCCTAACCACTGGATCGCCAGGGAATTCCCTAAGATGACTTTTACTTAATAGTTAATGAGAATGCTTACATAATAAATTCATGCTTCTAGAGTTCTTCCATATTCATAAAGTAAGTTTTGGCCCTTTGAAACATGACTTTCAGCATCATTTGTGTGTATGTGTGTGTGTGTGTTTCTTTCTTGATTGTATAATTCTTTCTAAGACTTAGGGTCCCTATGAAATGTTAACCTCTGTTCCTTATGAAACCAAATAACATTTGTTAATTTTCTTGTCACGGTGATGTTGGTTCTGTTTGAAATTAAGTATTACAAATTTTTAGAATCCAAAAGGTAGGGAAGTATTATGAGCAGTTTTATTATCCACTCCTCACTTTCCCCTCTCAAATTCTGTACTTGACTCATATAAATATCAACTTTCTTTTCTTGAAACCTTTGTGCTTTCGCCCCGTGTTGTTGCTAAACCTCTTATACACTTTTTAGTGTAAAGCCAGACATTCTTACTTGAAAATGTAGTGAATAGTTGTTAAAATTCAGCCCTGGTTTGTGCTGCTCTACAATTTGAGAGTAGAGGTCTAGTTTTTAGAAATTTATTATTTTTGCTGTTTAGACTTAAAAAGAAAAACAATTAGCTATATAACCTAGTTTTTAATCCTTGAGTGAAACTCATGAGCCCTGTTGATTTTGATAGACATTAGCAAGCTCAAACTTTTCTCTAGAGGTCTCCCAAAACTGTCTGCCTGGCTTTATGTTGAAAGGACTGTAATCTACAGAACTAGACGTGACAGTGAGAAGTGCAGGATATTCTCAGAGTAGTGTCTGATGTGGAGCTCTGTAGAGAGAGCGGGATTCCATGGTGGCGTGTTTCTGTCGTAGCTCTTGTGTAGCGGTCACAGACCCTGAACCCAAGGACTGTATTTCTATTTGGAGCAGACATTGACCTCTTTTTCTGGGCTGAAAACAGTGAAGCATATCAGTTTGGGTAGCTCCGGTTGTAAGAAACTTAAATTAGTTTGAAGTGGAATTATCCTGATGAAAGGGCAGTTGAAAGCCCTTGACACTGGACAGAGGATTGTCTAGTGTCTAATCTTGGCTCAAAATGCACCAGACATAATGAGAGTCATTATGAACTGCTGATCTCTTACCCCTCCCCTCAGCAGACCCTATTAGACTTGCAAAAATAGCAAACACTGTGTGTGTTTGGCATGGTGCCCACTGTGTACTAGAAGAAGAAAGCGTACCTTGTTTGCACTCCAACCAGATACTGGTGCATCGTGTTACAGCTCTGCTTGGTTCTGAGCTCCTCTGTTCAGGCTTGTCCTGACAGATGCTGTCGTTGCCACCCCTTAGCAAGACAAATGCAGCCACTCTGTGGGAGTTGGCTTTTTCCCAGCTGTGCTTGCCAGTGCCCTAAACTGATGTGCTTGTGTACCTGTGGAAAGGCAACAGCCTGTGGTCCTGTTATCTGCTGCCATGATGGGCATTACCTTTTGAGTTTTTGCCATTTCTGAAGGAGAAGTTTCAGTTCTCTTTGGTCAGATAAATATGTGAACCCTGAACTTCTCTTCCTGCTTTTTTTTAAAAAACAGATGTTTGTTAAGCACCCACTAAAGATGCCCAAGTAAGGTCCCTGCCCTCTAGGAATCCACTGTTTCTGTAAGTAGAAATATATGCAAATAATCAAAATAATCAGGACCTTAGTAACTGTGTCCCTAAAGGACTCTGGGAACAAAGAGGAAGGGGAGATCTCTGGGGATGTGTGTCAGGCAGAGAGTCCACTCATGTGGGCTGTGAGGTTAAGTAGAGCTTAGAGAGTGTGACTTATGTGTCGCTGGGGGTCCAAGGTCAAGGAGTAGATGTGGCTTGAATTGAGCTTGATGGACCTAGACTGGGCCCTGGTTTTGGAGGCTGCAGGAAATGAGGAATCATCATAGAATTTTAAAACAGATGAGTAGCCTCTTCAGATTGTTGTTTTTAAGAAGCATTACTCTGGCAGCAGTCTGCAGCCTGGAATTATACAAAAAGTGATGGGAGTTGGGGGAATGCAGGATTATTAAGATGGGAGATTTGAGGCATGGAGGGTTTTTGGACTTAAAAAGAAAGATGAGGTCCCGAGTTCCGATAAAGAGAGTAGTTAAGGGCAGGAAGGGGCTTAGAGGTATTTAGGAATCTTAAAGATAGGACTTGGCTAACAACTGTGATTAAGTGAGTGAGAACAGAGAGTAAGGAAGGAGGGTCTAAGGTTTTCAGTTAAGACTCCTGAAGGACTTTATAAATACTTTTACAAAGGAAATAGGGAGGGCAGAGCAGGTTTGAAGGATGCATGATGCTTCAGTTTGGGGAAGCTGAGTTTAAAGTACCTGTGGAAGTTGCAGGTATCAATAAGCAAATTTCAGTGTAAAATTTGGACCTAGAGTCCAGAAGAGAACAGGGCTGGGCACACAGATATCCTGGATCATTTGAGCATTATAAATTTTGTTCTGGTTTAGTCATTACAGTCATGAGACCCTCTAATCCAAGTTCGAATAAGCCCGTGCCCCATGGTAGTGTTGATGCAGGGTGAGACCAGCATTAAAGGCTAACTAATATCTGCTAAGAATAGCACTTACTGTATTTGGCTCTTGTGTCTAGAAAACCAGGTACCAAGAGCCCATCTGATTGGTGCAGCACAGAATAATGTAACATTAAATTAATTCTGTGTATTCACCATTTGGGAGCCACTTCCACAGGACCACAGGGTGGAAATACTTATCCTCCACTGAGACTGAGCCTTTCTGGAAAGAGCTTCACCTGGATTTTCTTCATCCCACTAGATGAAGTGGTATTTCTTCTGCACATTCAGCCGACAGCGTAACTTCTGTAGAAAGGAACAAAGGTTGCTCCTCGAAAGCTCCTGGTCTCTTTTCTTTCAGTTCCTCTCTGTAGGCCTCTGTCCCAGCTTGGTCAATCTGTCTGCTTTTTCCTCTGGACTTGCACCATCTGTGACATTTGTCCTTTGGGACCCACAATTATCTTTTTGACTACTTACAGTTTTTGTTTTCCTAGGGGCTCTCTGGGTCAATTTAAATATGATTATATCCAACAACAAACTGACTACTTATAGAGTGGGTATCAGTGGTAAAAACACTAATGTGAGAATCTAATAGGTGAGTCAAACTTCCACTTAAAAGATAGAAGTGTAGATTAGATTAATGAACTTGAGCATTCTGGTCATCTTTCTTCCTTTCCTTAGGAGCTGTGTGTGACGTAACCACATGGCTTTTTGGAAGAAGACACGAGGCAGTATACAGAGTCTCACAAGCCAGTCTCCTTCCAGGTTGTTCCTGACTCCAGAGAGGCTATTTCCCATCTTGGACTGCCGCAGAATTGGGGAGAAGTCTGGAAGTTGGAAAGTGAAGATAGCTTAGTTAAACCACTTTGCCCACAGATGAACCTGTTATAGATAGAGATGAAGAAGCAGATGTACTGGGGGGAGAGGTTTGGTCTGGCACTTGGAGTCCTGTTTACACAGGCTGTTTCATGCGGCTGAGGGCTAGAGATTTCTTGCTTCCATTGTGCTGACTCATGGAACAGTGTGGATTAGCCGCCTTCCACATCTGTTTGGGGAGGATATTTGTAAGGAGACATGACAGGGTCTATGTGGAATGAAAGGAAAAAAGAGTGCCTGTTAAATCTGGATACTTTTAAAGTACAAGGATTTAGATTATAGATGATAAAATCTCAGACCTTGAAGACACTCTTGAGGCTATTTGGGTGGGGGAATTCTGGAAGTTCTTTCTCTGGAGGACCCAGGAGTATGGGGTCTTCCAAACTGAGAAGAGAGGAAGGCTCAACCATCACTTTCCATGTTCCTGAATACAATTTTAGGCTGCCTTTTTTTATTATCATCATATTTCATCTGGTAACAGTGTTTCTGCCCGGAAATAGCTTTACCTCTCTGAAGAGAATGCTGTGATCCCATCTGCCAGTTTGCAGAATGCTTCAGGGTCCTCTCCTACCTGCTATTTCTGTGCCCTTTCCATGTGTCATGGTAAAGCCCCCACCTCTCCAGTCACATGGGTCCTTGTTTGCTGTATTTGTTCCTGCCTTCAGAAACTGAATTTGGGATGTGGCAAGGAGAGGCAGCGTGCACTGGCAGAATCCTGTTACCATGATGTGCTGGGAAGAGGGAATGATGAAGAGGTGTTAGGGGGTAAGAAGCCCATGCTCCACATCTCGAATAGTTCAGAAATTTTTTGAAGGATTTTATGCCTCAGGCTTCTCCTGCTTAATGAATGTATTTTTCACTGCTTTAGGATTAATCTTCTTAAAGCCCTTCCTTGAACTCTTGAGCCTATAATGACTACCCATTACTTATAGATCCACATTCTGGAATGCAAGTCCTGATTAGCCTAATCATGCAAGATCTCTTGGTATCATCAAATAAGACTCATTCTCTCCAACATTCTTCTTCCTAGCTGTTACCTCCTCCTTCAGCTCTCCACATGCCTCTCTCCACTACTTTTCTGTAAAGCTCTAGATTCAATGCTTACACTTTACCGTGCTTCAGGAAGTTTCCTTGCCTCTTGTGGGTCATATAGATCTCTTCTTATTTTTGTTTCTGCTCTTGTAGGAGAAAAATACCATTTTTAAAAAACCATTGACCCTTTTTACTTTTACAGAAGAATATGGGTTAGTGAGTCATACATTTGATGCATGATTGTACTTAGCATTGTGGGAATATAGATAAATCTCAAGGCATGACCTTGTCCTGAAAGAGTCTGCAAGTACAGTGATGAACCCAGAACTAAACATGATGGAAACTGGGAATAACTGAATAACCTCTGGTGTTATGGAGAGAGAAACAGTACAAGCTAACCCAGGGAAGTGCAGTGAGCATGGAGTGTGGCGGGAGTGTGTGTGAGGGGGTATGGTGTGGGAAACAGAAAGGCCCACTGGAGCGGAGGAGTAGGTCAGTGGAGGCGTGTCTTAGCTAGATGGGGTGAAAGCAAATTGTATAGGGAATGCAGGTCAGGGAAAGGAGTTTAGGCTAAGAAATGGGGATCAATTTTATAGGTCGTTGAGTCGTTGAATAAGACAGAAATATGTGGGATGGTTAGAAGGGAGGGTTGCAAAGACTATACAGAAGAGACTGCTGAGATAAGCCTGCTGTGCTCACAGTGGGAAGGATGGGGAATGGTGACTTGGGAAGATGTATCAAAGAAAGAAATGACAGGGCTTGCTGACAGATCATTTCAAGGCTGTGGAAACTGCAGATCATGTTTTAAACCGGAACATATTGTTATAGGTAAGTGTGATACGTAAATCCAATTTATAGATTGAGGTTTCATAGTGATATTTTATACTCTCTTTGCATAGCAAAAGGAACTTTCAAACATATTTGTGTAACAATCACCTCATTTTATCTTCAACATCTGTGTCAACTTTCTTACCTGTAAATGCAGGTGACACCTACCAACCCTCTAGGCTTAATTTGTTGAAGGCTCATCCTGTGAAGAATGAATCTGGTGGACAATTCAAGGACTAACTTCAGTCTTCTTTTTTCCCATTCATTTTGGAAGACAGGAATCATTGCTTCAAATCATTTAAAAAGAAGCTCCCTTAAATGGCAGGCTCTCTTTTGGCTTAATCTAACATAAGACCATGCTTCAGCAACTTTTCCTACCTAGTTAGGTCCCTGGCTGAACACACGTCCTTCCGTCTTTGCCCGAGTCTCCCCAGTCTTGCTGCAGCTGCTGGGGCAGGTTTAGCCCACTTACATCCTGGCAAGGGATAAGCCCGATACCCTTTCCTTTCATGAAACACTATCTGTGTGAAGTGAGCTCTTTGGTCCATAGTGTTCCCTGCCAAAGCTAAGGGGAGATTAAGGAACACCTCTGAGCAGGTGAATATTGGATGAGGTTTATATAATTGAAACTCACACTCCTGTTAAACCCTTTGACTCAGTGGAGAGACAAGAGAAACTTACACAGTTATGGCTCCCACTTAGGAATAAAGTACTATGTCTTCTCTGGGTGCATTCTTCTCGTTTACATAGGGCAGAGCTTGGGAATTAAGGAAATATTAATTGATGACTATTGCCTTTTTTTTTTTTTTTAGCTTCATAGAACCAATTTCTGTACCCCATTGTAACCATATGGAATGAAAATGCTGAGATGGGATCAGTTGGTATCTATGTAGGCATCAGGGTTTGGGTGATGAACAAGGCTGTTATTGTCACAAACAATAACGGAAATAATAATAATGCCACCAGTGGACATTTCTTGCGTGCTTATTTGCTATATGCAAGGTTCTTTTCTAAACACTTTTCATCCACTTTAATTCTCATAACAAACTTAAGAGGTCAGTCTTATTATTATCCCTTTTAGAGTTAAGGAAACTGAAGCACAGAGAGGTTAAATACCTTGCCCAAGGTCTTACAGCTTATAAATAGTAGAGTCAGGGTTCAGACGTGAGCAGGCAGACCTCAGGTTTCTAACTTCTGCGCTGTACCCTTCATGGTGAGAAAGGCAGACAGTTGATAAATCCCTTGAAGTGGGATGAATTCTGTGGGAGCCTGTAAAAGGGTAAATTAACCCCGAGCAGGGGAAGGCTGGGAAGGCTTTGGTGAGAAAAGCAAAATCGTCATTGAGGATGAAACGTAAAGAGCGCATAGGTGCTCTCTAGGTGGGGTGCAGTGGACCAGGGTACTCCCGCATGCACGGCAGCCACCAGGCTGGAGAGGATATGGCAGTTTTGAGGAACAGCTGTGAGAAGGGATGGAGAGGGTGAGAGAGAGTTTGTCATAGAGTGAGGCTGGCAGAGGCCAGGTCAAGAAGGGCTCTGTAGGTCCTACTTCAAGGAGTGGGGGTATAGAAACGTAATGGATTAAGGGTCATTGTGATTTATAAGAAATATATATATTTGGTCTGTGTCCCATTCCTGGCCATAGAGCTCCTAAAACCCTAGAAATTTTTCTAAGGGCTGAGAGTGATAAAGGTATCTTGTTTGTGTTAATGGGGTGACTTTTGGAAAGCCCATAGGTAACTGAAGGATGGGGTTCCTTGCCAGGGGAGACAGCCATATCATTAGAGGGTTGGAACTTTTAGTCCCACTCCAGGACCTCGGGAGGGGGGAGGGGCTGGAGGTTGCGTTCATTCACGAAGGCCAATGATTTACTCAATTGTGCCTACATAATGAAGCCGCCAGCCATAAAAACCCAAAGGATGGAGTTTCATAGAGCTTCTGGGCAGGTGAACATGTGGAGATGTGGGGAGAGTAGTGTGCCCAGAGAGAACATGGAAGCTCCTAGCCCCTTCCCACATACCTTGCCCTGTGTATCTGTTCATCTGGCTGTTAATCTGTATCCTTTATAATATCCTTTAAAAATAAACAGATGTATGCAAGTAAATGTTTCTCGTGAGTTCTCTGAGCCACCCTAGCAATTTAATTGAACCTGAGGAGGAGTCATGAGAACCTCCAATCATAGCCAGTTGGTCAGAGCACAGGTAGCATCCTGCACTTGCAACTGGCATCTAACATGAGGGCACTTTTGCGGGACTGAGCCCTTAACCTGTGGGATCTGACACTATCTCCAGGTAGTGTCAGAATTGAGCTAATTGCTTGATGGTGCTGAAAAAATACCCACACATATTGGAGGGAGCATTAAATGTTAAGAATTAAGGACAATCACTGTTGGTGGGAATGTAAATTGATACAGCCACTATGGAGAACAGTATGGGGGTTCCTTAAAAAACTAAATATAGAACTACCATACGACCCAGCAGTCCCACTACTGGGCATATACCCTGAGAAAAACATAATTCAAAATGAGTCGTGTATCAGTGTTCACTACAGCACTATTTACAATAGCCAGGACATGGAAGCAACCTAAGTGTCCATCGACAGATGAATGGATAAAGAAGATGTGGCACATATATACAATGGAATATTACTCAGCCATAAAAAGAAACGAAATTGAGTTATTTGTAGTGAGGTGGATGGACCTAGAGTCTGTCATACAGAGTGAAGTAAGTCAGAGAAAAACAAATACCGTATGCTAACACATATATATGGAATCTGAAAAAACAAATGGTTCTGATGAACCTAGGGGCAGGACAGGAATAAAGACGCCGACGTAGAGAATGGACTTGAGGACACGGGGAGGGGGAAGGGTAAGCTGGGACGAAGTGAGAGAGTAGCATTGACATATATACACTGCAGAATGTAAAATAGATAGCTAGTGGGAAGCAGCCACATAGCACAGGGAGATCAGCTTGGTGCTTTGTGACCACCTAGAGGGGTGGGATAGGGAGGGTGGGAGGGAGATGCAAGAGGGAGGAGATATGGAGATATATGTATACATCTAGCTGATTCACTTTGTTATAAAGCAGAAACTAACACAACATTGTAAAGCAGCTATACTCCAGTAAAGATGTTAAAGAAAAAAAAAAGGGCAAGACAGGCGTTAAAGGGATAGAACCATGGGACTGACGTGATAAGATGCGAGTTTTGAAAAGGTGTTTCTGACTACTGGTGTGTCTGATGAATCAGAGGGCTAGAGTGGATGTAGAGAGTGCGGTCGGGAGGTGGTTGCTGTGGTGCAGCTGAGAGATGATGGTGGCCTGGACCAGCAGAGGAGCAGTGAGGATGGAGAGCAGCTCAGGAGCTTCTTAGGAAGCTGAGCGTAGGCAGCTTTGATGTGGAAGATGAAGACAAGGAGGGAACCAATAACAATGCTCCAGTTAAGAGTAAGAAGAAACTTGCAAGCGAACCAGACAGGACCTTGAGGAAACTATCTGCAACAGACCTTATTTGGTCAAGAGAAGGAGTATGCAAGAGAAAATGGATGGCTTGTGTCATGGCCCGACCAGGGAATGACTCCTGTGAAGGGAATGGATACACACATACACACACTTTATATATACATATACACACACACACATGTTTATATATGTTTATGTATTGGGTTGGCCAAAAAGTGCCTTCATTTTTTAAAATTTAATATTTTATTTATTTTTATTTTTTTGGCTGCGTTGGGTCTTAGTTGCATGCCGACTCTTTGTTGTGGTGTGCGGGCTTCTCTCTAGTTGTGGCGAACGGGCTTTTCTCTAGTTGTGGTGCGCAGGTTTTCTCTCTCAAGTTGTGACATGTGGGCTTCAGAGTGCATGGGCTCTGTAGTTGTGGTGCATGGGCTCCAGAGCACGTGGGCTCTGTAGTTTGCGGCACACAGGCTCTCTAGTTGAGGCACGCAAGCTCAGTAGTTGTGGCACGTGGGCTTAGTTGCCCTGTGGCATGTGGGATCTTAGTTCCCTGACCAGGGATCGAACCCTTGTCCCCTGCATTGCAAGGTGGATTCTTTATCACTGGACCACCAGGGAAGTCCTGTGCCTTTGGTTTTTAAGTAAAAATAAAAGACACATTTTTCATTCCGCCAAGAACTTTATTGGACAGTGTATTCACCCTTTTGTTCCGCTTCCTTCTGCAGTTTTTCAGGCAACTTCATAATGCCATCTTCCCCAAACTTTTTATCTTTTTGAGCAAAGAACTGTTCCAGGTGCCTTTTACAATCTTCCAGGGAATTGAAATTTTTTCCATTAAGTGAATTTTGTAAAGACAGAAATAAATGGAAATCCAAAGGTGCAATGTCTGGTGAATACGGTGGATGAATTAGAGCTTCCCAGCCAAGCTGTAACAGTTTTTGCCTGGTCATCAGAGGAACATGCGGTCTTGCATTATCCTGATGGACGATTATGCGTTTTCTGTTGAGCAGTCCTGGGCATGTTTTGTGGAGTGCTGCTTTCAGTTGGTCTAATTGGGAGCAGTTCCTGTTGGAATTAATTGGTTTTCTGGAAGGAGCTCATAATAGAGGACTCCTTTCCAATCCCACCGTATACATAACATCACCTTCTTTGCATGAAGACTGGCCTTTGGTGTGGTTGGTGGTGGTTCATTTCGCTTGCCCCACGATCTCTTCCATTCCATATTATTGTACAGTATCCACTTTTCATCGCCTGTCACAACTGGTTTTAAAAACGGAGTTTTTTCATTAATTTTCAGTAGAGAATCAGTAGAACATAATGATCAAGAAGGTTTTTTTTGCTTAACTAATGTGAAACCCAAACATCAAAGCAATGAACATAGCCAAGCTGGTGCAAATGATTTTCATTGCTTGATTTGGATATTTTGAGTATGTTGGCTATCTCCTGTGTGGTATAACATTAACTGAGAACAAGCAATGTCTTGATTTGATCGCTATCAACTTCAACTGGTCTACCCAACCGTGGAGCATCGTCCAGCGAGAAATCTCCAGCACGAAACTTCGCAAACAACTTTTGACACATTCGATCAGTCACAGCACATTTTCCATACAGAGCACAAACCTTTTTTTGTGTGTTTCAGTTGCGTTTTTACCTTTCTTGAAGTAATAAAGCATAATATGCTGAAAATGTTGCTTTTTTCTTCCATCTTTGATATTAAAATGGCTACCCCCAAATTTACCAATTTTGATACATTTTTTAAATGCACAATGATATGACAGCTGTCACACAGAATCTAACAAAATTGTTTGGAATGAAGTTAAAGACAGCTAAGTGCTACTAGAGCCATCTTACAGAAAAAATGAATGAACCTTTTGGCCAACCCCATATATGTATATACTTACACACACGTACCTGGATTTGTTGTTGTGGAGGTTAGGCCTCGCAAGTTAAGGTAATTTCAGAACTGAGGTTGCCTCTTTGGTGCCTACTGCCCTGTAGCTGTGGCGTTATTGGTAAGTACAAGTTCTACACTTCTACCATCATCACTGAGTTTCCCCTTTGAGTCAAAGTATAGAGTGATCTAAAAGTATCCGGCAACATGGCACATCAACGGGAGAGACACACGAATGTCACATCTATACAAAACAACTGGCTGGATTCAAGTGGAAAAGTAGTAATTATCCACATAGGTATCCATTCCAGTTTTATCTCTTTCATGAGCTAATCCTGTCCACCTCAAAGCATCTTCCTGTCTTTGTCAAGAGAATCTCTGAAAGCTCCATTGTGATCGTCACCATTTCTGATGAGGTGTTTTCTGCTGAACATTTGAAACTGGGTAGGGTAAGATAAATTCCAAGCAGATGGGACGTTTTCACAGTCTGTATATCAGCAGCTCCAGTCTGCTGTATAGACCTTCCAGGAAGTTTCTGTGCCAAAGGGCAGGTGCCTGAGGAATTTATGTTTTGATATTTTATCAAACTTTTCAGCTTTTAGTGATCATGCGTGAGAGTGTGTAATTGCCAGTGGTGTGGGGTTAACCTCAGTTCTAGGGGGAATTACTTTGGGAGGAGTTAAATATGGTATTTGAAAAACTGAGAAATGAGAGTCTTCCCTAACACTAGAGTTTCTGAAGGAAAAACAGTTGGGCCAGACTGGATGAACTGGTTGGATTAAATGCTGTGTCTTACTCCTGACTCAGGGTTGTTATTTGTGGTTACTTACTTTATTTTTATTGTTAAAGTGTCCTATTTAATGTGCCAGACTTTGCTCAGGACAGTGTAAGGCATTTAGGGAAAGGCATAAAGGAAGCATGAAGCACGAACCAGCTTACATTAGGGACCTGAAAAACGTTATAGAACACATAGAACATTTACACGTTATAATCATATCATGCTTCGTACTTCTTAGAATGCTTGTCTGAAACATTATTCTAGTTTCCTCAGGTCAATGTCCACAGTTGTTTTCTGTACCTGTTTATGGTGTGCCCTCACACGGAACATTGGGGCATGAGAATAAATCCTTGTTTCCTGCTGTCTCCCCAGCACCTAGAGCAACACTGGACACAGCTGACACAGAGCAAGCATTCAAAATATCTTAGTTGAATAAATGAATGAAAAACATTATCTTCCAAACATCAGTAATAACTATATAAAACAGGCTTGGCGTGCTACCATTTATGTTCATTTGATTTTGCTTTCTGCCAGGTTTTCACCCAGATTTTATAGTAGTTGGTTATCCTGGGAGAAATTTATGAGCTACTTTTCTTTTTAATGAGAGTGGATATTGTCATAATTAGGTTGAAACTAAAGGGCATTTATTTGTCCTGCATCAACGGTAACTTTTTTCTATTATAAAGAAAACCCACTAATAAATTATTATTCCCATGTCTGAGGGAGAGTCTCCAGCACCTGCAAGGGCTTGTCTGGGATGCTGGGCCCCTGCCAGGAGAAAGGGCTTTGTCCCCACCGCCCTCGGCTGCAATCCCAGCAGTTAAGTAAGCTGAATTGTGGTGGCGAGTCATCTTGGCAGTGGCAAGTAGAACATATTTTGACTGGTGATTTCTGCATGATTTGTATGACTTTCTGTATGACAGGAGTCACAACAAAACCATTTCGTGACTTGTGTCTAAAGCTATCAGTCAGTTGGAGCTGTGAAAATCAGTTTGCACATGTCAGCAATTTAATCTCCTAATATACTTGCCAATGGAAAACCGAAACTTGAATTATTTTTCTGTATTTACTCACTAGAAGGATGCGGCTATCAAGTGCACTGATTGAAAAATCTTTAAAATACCAGTCTTTAAATTGGGACCATATGTGTGTTTTCTTTCCCTCAGTCAGTTGGAGCTGTGAAAATCAGTTTGCACATGTCAGCAATTTAATCTCCTAATATACTTGCCAATGGAAAACCGAAACTTGAATTATTTTTCTGTATTTACTCACTAGAAGGATGCGGCTATCAAGTGCACTGATTGAAAAATCTTTAAAATACCAGTCTTTAAATTGGGACCATATGTGTTTTTTCTTTCCCTAGCCACATCTATTTGTACATTTACCCACACATGTGTATATATACACACACACAACATACAGTTACATTGATGTGTGTTTGTGTTACATATGTATGTGTTCACACAGAGCACATGTGCTTCGTGCATGCGCATGAGCTTTTAATGTGCTTATAGGTTGAAATGTAAGGATGTTGGGGAAGTTTCCTTGTCTGTTAACTGAGAATAATACAGTTACCTACGTTCCAGGCTCCTAGTAAGGATTAACTTGGTTATTTTGTGTGTAGTCCTTAGAATAGTGCCTAGCACATAATAAGTTTTCTATAAATGCCAACTTTCCTTTTTTTCAAGTATATCTTCATCTTTCAGCCTAAGCAAAGGACTGTTGGTCTCTCTGTTACTTCTTCTTATAATAATTTAGCTTCAGAGGCAGGGTGGTACAGCCTCAAACTTATTGTGTAGTTGGGAGGTACATTGGCGAATTTACTATTCTTCTAAAATGCCTGTAAGCAATTTTTATGCCATCTAGGAAATATTAGTATATGTATTTTTAAATCATAGCCATTTGTTAAATACCTTAGTAATATTGATTCCTGTTATAGTAAAACTTTTCTCTTTCTAAGTCATCATCATTCCCTGGTGTCCATCAGGGTTTTCAGTTCCTGTGTCATTTTTATTCTTTAACTAACACCAACTTCACTGGAGAATTTTAATTCCAGGTTTGTAAGAGAACTGTTCACTTATTATGAAAAAGATAAGTGAGATATTCGCTCTGGTCTAAATGTTTGTGTCGCTTCAAAATTCATGTGGTGAAATCCCAACCCCAAAGGTGATGGTGTTAGTAGGTGGGGGCCTTTGAGAGGTGCTTAAGTCATGAGAGTGGAACCCTCATGTATGGGAAGAATGCCTTATAAAAGAAGCTCCAGAGAGATCCCTAGTCCCTTCCACCATGTGGGAATGCAACAAGAAGTCTGCAACCTAGAAGAGGGCCCTCACCAAAATGTGACCATACTGGCACCTTGATCTTGGACTTCTCAGCCTTCAGAACTGTGAGAAATAAACGCTTATTGTTTATAAGCTATGCAGTGTGTGGTATTCTGTTAACAGCAGCATGAATGGACTAAGACAGCATTTGAGTGAGCAGGTGGAGAGAAAACAGTGCAAAAGAACCTAGAAGAGTTTGGAACTGTAAGTAACTTAGTTAAGTTAAGGTATACACACCTAGAAAGAAAATGACAAGGGCACATATTATTTTGAGAAAGGTTTCAGTAAGTAATGGTGGTACTCACTGGGGAAAAAAGCATGAATCATTAGTCAAAATGAGTATGTGAACTGGTGATGTGAAAGTGCTGCTTAAATTGTTTTGAATAATAATTGGATTTTTGTTGGAATAGGTAAGTTAAGTAGCTCATCCTTAACAAAAGTGCAAGGGATTTCACAGCTCATGTCATTTTATAGATTAAAAATGAAGGCCAAGTGAAGACCACAGAGTTAGTTGGTGGAAGTGTGAGTACCAAAACCAGACTCTGACGTGGGGGGAAGACAGTGCCCCCACGTAACAATTCTTTAACTGCAGTAGCATGAAGTTGGAACAAAGGGACTTGGAATGTTGACCTCAACTCTCTAAGAATAATTCCAGCCACAAGCTGGAATTATTAGAGAATTTATAGAATATTCTTAATAAAATGCTTTTCCTGTTTTATTATGAGTGAAGAAACTCAGCTTTATATATCTGCTTTGGGTCACATTTATTTGGGCATGTTCAGGAAGGTGGTGTGTTCATAGATCCAGACCACCGGAGTATATTCAGGGCCTCTTTCAGTGTTGCTGTTTTTGTGATTGGACTCATGTGGATTATTTTAAAAAACTGTTTTATCTCTGTAGAAGACTATAGAAGGCATTTGTATTTAGTGCTTTATATTGATTTTTAAAAATTATATGGATAGGGAGCATTGAGTTTGAGGACAGTACTTGAGTCACAGAAAGGGGGCTCTGGGGGCTGCTAGGGCTGAACTGGACTGGATGGTCACCCACTTTGTTCATGTTGCATCTTTTTTTTTTTTTTCTTTTTAATCATTTGGGGGAAGGGTAATCTTTTGGTAGCTTTTAAGACTGATTTGGAGATTCGGAAAGGCAATGTTTTGTTGGGTGAAACTTTTTGTATGGAGGCATTTCTTTTAAGGTTTGTGAATGTGCTCTGTTTTAACTCTTACAGATCACATTCCGTGGTATCCACATAGAAATAGATACTGAAAAGAATAGACATTGGTAGTAATGGGGAAGTTTGAAGACCACAAAGCAATCTACTTTGATGATAGGGTCAGTTGGATTTTAGATCTGCGCCCTTTCTTAGCATCCTGAGTATTCTAAAAAGCAGTAGGGTATGGTTTAAAAACTTGGTATTTGGCGTCAACTGACCTGGTTTTCTTAATCTCTGCTATACTAGCTGTGTCTCTGAGGTTTGCTTCCCTTGTCTGCAAAATAAAGATAATGATACCTGTTTCACAGTTTTTTAAAAACAGCTTTATTGATATGTATTTCACATACCATAAAATATACCAGTTTAAAGTGTACAGTGGTTTTAGTATATTCACAGTCATGCAGCTGACACCACAATCAATTTTAGAGCATTTTATCACTCCAGAAAGAAACTGATAGAAGTCAGGTCCCATTTCCTCCCCTGATTCCCCCAGCTCTAGGCAGCCATTACTCTACTTTCTGTGTCTGTGGATTTGCCTGTCCTCCACATTTCATGTAAATGGAATCAGACAATATGTCATGCTTTGTGACTGCCTTCTTTCACTTAGCATAATGTCTTCAAGGTTTCATCCATGTTATGATGCGTATTAGTAGATTGTTCTTTTTTATTGCCAAATTTCACTCCGTTGTATGGATATACCACATTCATCAGTTGATGGATGCAATGATGTTTTTGTGAAACCGAGTAAGAGAGAAAATAAGCAAGGTGCTCAATGATGTCTTGCACATAGAAGCAATGTGTTGACCTTTGAACAACACAGGGGTTGTGGTGCCAACCTTCTGCGCAGGTGAAAGTCCCTGTGTAATTTGACATTCGGCCTTCCATATGTGCAGTTCCACATCCCTGGATTCAGCCCTGTCCCGTAGTACTGTAGTACATATTTGTGAAAGAAATCCACCTGTCAGTGGACCCTTGCAGTTCAAACGTGTTGGTCAGGGGTCCACTGTATATTTCTATTGTTTCTCTTCATCTGGTTTGGACAGGCTTCTTGTGTGAATTGTCAGCGCTCCTCCTGTCTTATGAGTTAAGAAAAGCTATCTTAGTGAGTAGACTATCTGTCTGTCAGTTCTCTTATGTTGGTTCTTGCTTCATTGAGGACCCTGGGTGGGCACTCGTTTAATACTAGAATTCACACTGCTTTCCTCAGCAGCCAGAAGTGTTCAAGTATTATCAGCAGTGCTCACTGTCATTACAGGTGCTCTGTCCATAAGTGTAAACACTAGGTTTAAAGAGATTGAAAGAAGGAGCCATTGTAGCTTACACAGATGTCAACTGATCTCATGTGCTGCTCCTCATTCTGAAGCTGAGCACTGACACCAGTGTCAGGCTGTGGGGTATTTATGTCATTTGCAAGGATTGGAGGGAAATAGGGCTTTGGCAGTTCCATGCTTGGTGACTACAGAACACAGAAAACTGCTGAGGGCTTATGTGACATGAGACAGGAAGTTCATGTTACACATACGGTGTCTTGAGGATTTGGGATTGTAAAATACTAATTGATTACTAAAAGACAAAATTCCAGTTGAAGTAGATAGTTGCTTAAGACCAAAGAGAAATCTAAAAGCATTGACTTCTGTTTTGTCAGTTGTGGAAATGTCATGGAACTCAATTATTAAACGTAGTGCTTCTGAATTTCTACTTAAGATACTATATATAATATAAAAATAAAATTCTAAATGAGGCCCAATTGTTATTTACTAAGCAAATATTATTTTAGTATCCACTGTTGGCCTACTGCTGTTGGTCATATGGAAAAACAGAATAAATATTCTCTAATAAGTACTCTTCTGCCCAGGTTTCCACTGAGGACATGAAACAAGTTGTTAAAGTTGAAATCTCCAGTGGTTGCCATTTTACAGACGGATTTGTTTGTTGTATAGGCTTTCTAAGCTTGTTTGCCTGCCTCTGCAAAGATAAAACATTAATAATACCTTGCCTATTATGAGAAGTTAATTTGTACTGGGCCCTGTGCTTACCACTTTATTTGGGTTCTCATTGATTAAAGTTAAGTATGGTTAGTACCCTTTTTTACCAATATATTAGATGAGGAAACTGAGGCACAGAGAGATTAAGTAACTGATCCAAGTGTACACAGCTTGTAGGCAGTACTTTTCTTCATAGCTTCCCGTTTTGTAAAGTTTTATGTTATTAAAACTGCTTTAGAATTTCAAGTTTTACTCTGATATTCTTTCTCCAAATCCCAGGTCTATGTAGAAATCAAGGCAAGTCTGTGGTTAGTTTCTTAGGGAATTATATATAAATAAAATAGTTGTGTACTTTAATTATATTATGAATGGCATCTTTTACTAGTAACCAGCAGTAGCTCAGCTGCTTATCTTTATCCCTTCAGTAGTCAAGGAGATAAGAAGTAGATAAGCAAGTGGAGCTGCTGCCACTCAAGCAAGCCTCTAGGAGAATAATTCCAAGTAACTTCTCAGAGTGAATTGCAACTCACTCAGTCCCACTTCACTGGAGAGCATTGTTCAAAAGATACGCTTTTACTTTTCTACTTAGCCTGCTGAAAGCATTCCCGAGAGAGCTTATGCTTGTGGCCTGTGGATCAAAGATAGTTTCTCAAATACTAGGAACTTTGCTGCCAGTTGGAATTAAGCAAATAGAAAATATACCTCCAGAAAGTAAGAAAATTAGTTTAAAAGAGCCCAGCTGTAGTATTATTTGTGCTTCTAAAAGTTTCCCTAAGAAAACTCTTCATTCATACATTTTGACAAACAGGAAAGGAACAGAACAAAATTACCATTTTCCATCTCTTATGAAGGGCTAGGCCTTTTAACCTGTGCTCTTAGCCTAACATCTCTCTTCAATATCTCTGTGCTTTTATTTCCATTTAAAAACAAGGGATCGAGACTCAGACTCAGCGAGATGAAGCACCGTACATCACCACATTAAGTTGTGATGATATCATTTGAAAATGCAAAGTCAAAGACTTCTGTTGTTTGTTGATATTATCTTTTTTATTAGGTTAGACTTACTGTAATTTGCACTTATCTACCATTAGAACAATCACAAACCAAGTGAAAAAAGAGGATACACTAGGATACGTACACTAGGATATTACGTACATTAGGATGTATGTAATGTATATAACACCATATAGGTGAAGATGAATGAAAAATGCGTGAAAGATTGATTCCCTGTTGTCTCATGCCTTATTAGTAATAAAGTATATTGAATCTAGTTACTATACCGGAAGTTTTTCACATTTCATCTTATCTAATTCTCACAACCATGCTGTCAGGTGGGTGCTATTTTTATCCACATTTTTATAGATAAGGCAGCTGAGACTGGAAAGTTAAAACCACTTGCCTGTGGTCACGAAGCTAGCAATCAGCAAAGCCATTGCTTTTAACCACTATGCAATTTTCCTTGCCCACTAATCGACATAGAAAGGTTTACTTTAGTTTTTCTGCCTCTCAGTTCAAGCCACCACCAGATGTACATTCTAAACTCAGGTTTGATTATTTTTTAAAAATTTATTTATTTATATTTTATTTTTGGCTGCATTGGGTCTTTGTTGCTGCCTGCTTTCTCTAGTTGAGGCGAGCGGGGGCTACTCTTCGTTGCGGTGTGCGGGCTTCTCATTGCGGTGGCTTCTCTTTGTTGTGGAGCATGGGCTCTAGGTGCATGGGCTTCAGTAGTTGTGGCGCATGGGCTCAGTAGCTGTGGCTTGAGGGCTCTAGAGCGCAGGCTCAATAGTTGTGGCACACAGGCTAACTTGCTCCGTGGCATGTGGGATGTTCCCGACCTGAGCTTGAACTCGTATCCCCTGCAGTGGCAGGTGGATTCTTAACCACTGCGCCACCAGGGAAGTCCCCAGATTTGATTCTGTTTAAGAACGTTTAATGGCTTCTGATGTTATCAGGAAAGTTGATGTTCATTTTTTAAGACCTGAGTTGAGTGACTTTAGCTGGATGTCATGTTCTCTATAAACCTTCACTGATGCTGATCTTCTGTGTGTCCCTGTAGCACCTTGTAGCCTAGCCCTTAGGACTTCCCCTGCCTATGCTCTGGACTTCTTTAGAAGCACATTGTTTGGTTCAGTTATTAGCTTTTATTTGTATTGCTAGCACTGTGTTGGTGTTTTATGCACTGTGAATGGTTAATAGATGTTTGTGGAATTGAATTGGATGTTTGATAAATGTTTGAATTTAATTATGATGTTAACTTCCTGGTATGCACTTCAGGCTCTTCAGGAAAGTCATTGTAGCATTAGGTGCCTATGGAGACCCTCAATTTTTCAGGCTGGGAATTGGTGGACAAGACAGCAATTAAGTGCATGATTGGGGCTGATTTTGTCTAAATTGCTCAGAGCACATGGTATTATTTTTCTCTCTAGAAGAGTGTCAACCATCCTGCCACACTTAACAAAGTAGAAACTGTTTTTATTTTAATAAAATGAAACCTTCTTTTTAATGTGTCACAGGTTTCTACAGCATACTTTATGAGCAGCTATATGCATCCCACTGTTCAGAAAATCAGATTTTCAAAGCTACACTTTATATCCTATTGAAAGTAGCTTGAGCAAATGGAAAGAACATGGGTTTTGGAATTAGGTACTGAGTCAAATTCTGGTTCAACTACATCATCGCTTCTGACTTTGGGCAAAATACTTTATTCAACATAGTTTTTTTTTTATTTTTTACAAAGGAAAGGTACATATTGGCAGCTTTTTGGACAAAATGTGTTGGGAGGAAATGTGTTGTTACTTCTTAAAAAGAAATGTATGAGTTCAACAATAATATTTTGGTATATTTTCACTTCAGCTGAAAAAACTTTTATTCTAATTTCATTCTTAAGAAATGGTTATAAGCATATTGAGAAGCATCTCTTGGCTCACCCTGTAATCAAGCACTGCCATGTGACTTCTGGTCCAGTGTTCCACGTGAAGACCAAACAATGTCAAGATGTGCTCTCTCTATATTTAGATTTTGTAGGAGTTTGAATAAAGAAGAGGGATAGAGTCATCCATAGATGGCAAAGTTATGCCTTGGCAGTAAGTACCATATTGACATATTTAGTACAAATCCCAGTTTAGAAAGGGCAGATTTGGAGAGGATCATAGCAGTGAGTATTGCAATAAATTTACAAGGAAGAATTTTCTCAGTTCCAACAGTAATTGCTTTAGATACATATTTAAGTGCAGACTACAGTATTGCGGCAATTTTAGTTACTCAGCAAAATAGTTTTACAAAATTGCCAAGGGACTCTCTTTAAAATGACATCCTAAATCTGCTAACCAGCAGTTGTAGCTGGTTATAACATCGGATTATCTTGACCTCCTCCATCCACTGGTCCAGTCTTTTGAATTACCCAGAATCATGGCTTTTGGTCTGTGGTTAGGTTCTTTGAGCTGCTATCATGGAGCCAGACTTCGAAGAGCTTCTTCATACCTGGTGTGAATTTGGGGCGTATCCTAGAAGGTCTCGATTTTGAGAGCCTTGATAATATGAACTTCAAATGTTTCTTGACTGGGCTAATAATAATAAGTTAGCCAGTGAGAATACCCCATGATTGCTTTTTGTGTCTTAAGGTCTTTTTGTTTGTAGAGTGACACTGTAATTTTTCAGTGTTTAGAAAATAGGAAGGTTGTAGTTTCTGAGTTCTTGGCCTTCTGATCCGGATTGCATTTTCGTTTAATCACCTTGTGCTCTGAAATTGCAGAGCCAGAGAGAGCTGATGCTACCTGATGGAGTATTTAGAAACATTGAGAACTGTGAATGGGTACAATAAGCCTCTCTGATAATGTAGAGAATGGACAGTGTCATCCATTTTGCGCTCAGTTCCTACGAGGACTCAGTAAATCCACACAGTGAAATAACTAAGGCTGTTTGAGAAACAGCCAGTGCAATAATGAACAGTTTTATGATTTTTAAAATGACTATGGGAAGTCTGATCATGGTGATTCCAAGATGGCAGCTGGGTTTTCACTGCTCTTCTGGGACTTGCATTGAAAAGTATGCTTTTAGCTGATATTCCCCTTTAACAGGAATTCATTAGGGGTATCCATTAGCCAATGAACTATAAGAAAAAGGAGCAGTTTAGTTATTTTAGAGAGGAAAATGCTGTTAGCTATTTGTATGCTGGGTGAATCTGAAGAATTCCTCCCCACCCCCCCAATCTGGAAAATTGATTTTAAAGAACTTATATTTTATTTAGAAAGAAGGAAAAGCAGATTATATTAGTAACTTTAAGTTTTGTGTTTCTACTATATTTATCCAAAGAGAAAGTGCTCAGATTTTAATTTCTAGGTACATTATTTGCAAATTGGTTTTTCCTGCACATTTATGGCAGTTTCTTATTTCTAACGATTGAAGCTTTTTATGTAATTTTTCTCTCAAGGGATAACATTTATGTATCTCCTCTTCCAAAAACTATTAAAGACAGTGTAAAAATGTAAATTTATACTTGTGGTGTTTATCTATTAAGTATTTTCGTGCTACCCAGACTTTTTAGTATAAAGATTGCAAAATGATACTAAACTAGGCTGAAGAAAGTGATGAAAGTAAAAAATCGTGAACACTCAGTGAACTATTAAGATGTTAATGTGATTTCAGATGGAGTTAGTTGATGGACAGCAGCAGGTATACTGGGTCTCCCGCCTCAAACATCAGTGAGGTTTGGACAGTTTAGGGGGAGGGGATTAATTTTTGAGTAGTCAGGTTTTTTTCATTTACGTCTATTATTAAAACGAAAGTACAGAGAAGCACTGTAAACTAGCGAAAGGTGCACTGCATTTAACTTGGAGTCATAATGCTGGCTAACTTGTGTTACCTTGGGCATGAGTTTTTGCCTGCCTGTGTCAGCTTCTCAATCATCAGAATTGTAGCTTTGGACTAGATCGTGGTTCCCTGTTGTGTGTTTTCTTGGGAAATGTGGTAGAATGCTAAGAGCCTTATAAAGTCACAGTATAAACACAGCAGACATATATCTTGCTGCCTGCCTTCCAGATCTATTTTACCTGAGGTTTTTAGCATAACATTAACTTTATACGTAAACAAACTTATATTGGACTAAGAGGACTAAAAGGAATTCGGATAGATTCATATGGTATGTGTAATACCAAAACTAAAAGAAGTGTTATGCTAACAGCAGGCTACAGAAAGAGTCCTCTTGTCTTATATTCACTGTTTTCTGTCATTAAGGGTGTTTGGTGGACGTATTTGAGGATCACTGCATTAGATGACAGTTAAAGTCTTCTTATTCTAAAGTTAAGAAACCATGAAAACATTTACACTTTGAATTTCCCTCCTCCCTATCCTAAATCAGTGGCATTTTTCTAAATCAGAGTTCGTGTATTATATTTATGTGAAACCTCTCAATGTTGTTTGATAAGAACTCTCCTAAGAGATCTTGTCCTGAAAGGAGGGTGCTTAACATTGGAACTGGGGGCTGGTGGGGCGAGGAGTTAAGAGCAATGCCATAAGCACACTAGATGCATCTGATGCCCCTTTCAAGCCTCTCTGCCTCTAAAAGGTGATTCTCTATTTCTAAGGCCCATTACAGATGTGTTCCTTTTCTTTTCCCCTTCCATTTTGCCTGATTCTGACAGAATGGGAATCCTTGCTTCTGAATTTAATTTTTTTTTTCCTTTCTTCCTGTCTTCAGCAACAATATAAGTACTCTTCATGGCAGCTGCTGTATTAAGCCCAAGAGCTTAAAAGATTAAAGAAACCACTAACAGCAATCAGGAGGAAGTTTAAGGGCCTTTTTTTCTGAAGGTTTGTGTTTTCATTCTGGTGGTTGAGTAGAAAATTGCAAACAGGTTGTGTTCAGCAGCTGGAATGCTCTTCAACATCTGGGGAGACCCAGCCTTCTGTTCATTTTCCATTCATCGGAAGGGTAGCCTGCCTGAGGTGAAAACTGCAGACAGATATTAGAATTCTTTGTGTGGATAGTCATTAGAAATTCTTTTTTGTAGAAATTTCTTCATAGAAATGCCAACTTCTCCTTCATTCTTCCACTAGCTTTTCTGAACACTTAACTTTAGGTCAGTTGCTGTAGAGAGTCCTGAATAAGTACCTCCTGAAGACTTGCCCCCGAAACAGGAATTGTTTGGACTCTTAGTGAATTCCAACTTTGGAGTCAAGAGCTGGCCTGCCCCTAGGTCTCTGTCTGCATGTGGCTCTCAGGCTTTCATCCTTGTGGATTTAGGCTGCTAGAACCCAGGAGGCCGTGTCTCAAAATTGCATGATTGATGCCAGCCTCTGTTACACATTTGTTTCTTCTTCCTTCTGTTGGCTATTTCACAGAGTGTGTCCGAGGAAATGTTGAACATCTTCTGACTTGGTGGTGGATCCTTAAGCACAATTTAACAGTGTTCTTCATCAAATCAAAGTTTTAAAAGTGAGACGTGTTCTCGTGCAGGCTTCCTTTCTTTCACCTTCACTTTTCCCACTGCAATTAGAATTTTAGAGCTAGATCAGGAGCCCCTGCAATGCCTTCAGGCCCCGAGCAGCTAATATAATTATGTGGCTATTCCCTCATGGTATAATAGAGAGAGGTGGGGCCTGCGGCAAACTGCAGGGTGCTTTTTCTTTTTTAAGGCACTCAGATCCATTTATTAAAAAGTAATATGCTGGCCAAATAAAACAGAACTGCCAGTTTAACTGCTGTTGGACAACTTCATTATTTATAGATGGGGAAAGAGAAACCAAGAGGAGTTTTGCTTTACTCAAGGTCACAAAGCTGGCCAGTGGCCCAGCCAGGTCTAGAACCTATTCCTCTTGGGCTATTTGAGAAAATAAAGTGCTCCAAATTCAATCATTTTTGGCACTTATGGTCCTAAATTGCACCAACCAAAGGTTTCTTGTTTGGACTTTAGTATTTTAGGATTATTAAAGCTAATCTAGCTTTTGGATAAACCAAACGGATTTTGAAGCTTGTCTGTAAGAACCCATTGTGATGGCTGGAACAGCTCTTTAAGGGGAGCTTCCAAACAGATTGATTTGCAATTGTTTTGTAACACCATGTGGATTTTCCTGGATTTCCAAGTAAATGCATTGAGCATATTGCTTAGGCTGTCTTCATGAATAATGAAAACTGTGCTCTAGGGGGCTAAAGATTATGAGGGACTATTCTTTTTTTTTTTCCCCTTTAAAGCTATTTCATTCCTTTGTTTCTTTTGCTTTTATTTTCTATAGCCTTCAAGGTATGTATATGTGTTGGAGGGTGACTGGAGGAAGGGTGCTATTATAGGTTTCTCTACATCTGTGTTCCTTTACAGAACATCATCTCTTCCTATACTAAAGAGGGCTTTCCAGTTAGAGATACATACAGTACACTTTGGACAATGCTTTCTCCTATGCTGATCTTTGCTAGTTTTTCCTCACTGTAGTATATATGTATGTGTTTATTGTTTTAATTGAGGTATAATTGACAATACAACATTATATTAGTTTCAAGTATACAGAATAATGAGTCTATATTTATATGTATTATGAAATGATCACCACAGTAAGTCTAGTTAACATCTGTCACCATACATAGTTACGGAATTTTTTTTTTTCCTGTGAAGAGAACTTTTAAGCTCTGATCTGTTAGCAACTTGCAGATATGCAATACAGTATTATTAACTTTAGTCGCCACGCTGTACACTGTATCCCTGTGGTTTATTTATTTTATAACTGGAAGTTTGTTCCCTTTGACTCTTTTCACCCATTTTGCGCCTCCCTCCTCCGCCCCAATCTCTTCTCTGCATCTGTGACCTTGGTTTCTTTGTTGCTGTTGTTGTCATCATTGTTCTGTGTGTTTTGTTTCATGTTTAACTAAGCTTTCTTAACAAGGTTCTGTGCTTCTCTAATTTAAGGGGAAGTCATTCTTTGTCATTAATACATACCATGTGCCAGGCACTCTCTAGGTGCCTCCATGGTTTTCAGTAATTATCCTAAGAATCTCAGAGGATCAATGTCTCCACTTTTTAGGTAAAGGAAGCAGAGACCTGAGGTTGTGTCTCACTTCTAATTATATACCTAGAAAGTATCGAACTGGCATTCAGATGCAAATCTAATTTAAACCTAGTGTCGTTTCTAAAATGCCACAGCTCCTTCTTTGTCTTCTTTCCTTCACCTCGCATTTTGAACACGCAAATTGTGTGGGCATCTAATCCCAAGGAGTTTGCGAATTCTTTTGTCTAGAGCGTGACTTTCAACACTTTTTTGTCCTTCTTCACACAGTTAGGAATGCCATTTATACTATGATCAAGTGTACATACTCACATATGCACAAATGCACATACACACTTGCACTTACATATACACATATGAAACTGCAAGTTTCATTAAATAATACCTTACTACATGAAGTATACTATGATATTTCCTTTCCTGTTCTCTTGTGTTAACACACACACAAACACACACACAGACACACACACACACCATACATACATACATGATGGTGATTACTCACTAGATTGATCTTATGACTAAGGACACGTGTAGTTGAGAGATGCTGACCCAGAGTGGAGCTCTCTAAACCTAAGGTGGGGTAAGTGCCTTCCTTTCCCCCACAGGATTTTTAGAGTAATCCTTTGGAGCACAGAACACAATAGTAGAAATTATGTTTAGATTTATTGGTGTCTTTAAGGAAGATGCAGTGAACGTTGTTGATGTTTAGCATCTGAGTTGACAGTGCACTATTGTTCTATGGGACGGTTCGTGCCATACCCTGCAGGGTGTGGTAGGTGCTGTCCTGAAGAGAGAGGGGACAGTGTGGCAGCTCCTTCAGCATCTTGCTCACTGTGCTGTGGGATTTGTTCCAGTGTGTGCCTCATAAAGTGTGTTACCAGGTTATGTTATTTACTTTTAAGTAAACTAACACTTAGAAGAAAGACAAGTGATTTTTAAAAATTCCTTCAAAGAAACTGTGGAATGAGATAACATAAGCACAGGGGAACAGCAGGGAAATGGCAAAGCTGATACTTGCATTCTTTTTATGAGCTCCTTATCAACCATGTTGCTAGGTACAAACAGCAACTGTATAATCATATCTTAGAAGAAGTTGGCCAAAAATTGAAATTACTTAAAAAATTGGGAACTTAGATTTGTATTCATAAACATTAGTGATTGACCTTGTCCTCAGTGGAAGTTGTACCTTGAGACAACGTAATGGCTAATGCCATTATGTTGGTTAAAACACTGAAAATTGTGTTCCTTTTATCTTTATTTCCCTTATATTTATTCATATATTTTGTAATATACACAATACATACATCAGTGCCATATAAATATCTATATCCATGTCAGGGGAATATGCTCAATAATTTTTTCTGGATACCGATAAGGGTCCGTAATCAAAATCATGTGGAGTCTATTGGTCTGAAGAACCACCAGTAGCAGTGTCTAGTAACTGTTAATGGATACCTGGGCCTAAATGAAGAGAAGAGTGAAAAGATGAGTAGGAGACAGAGGACGTTTGTGACAAACTGGAGAACAACTCTCCCGGGGCAGTTCCAAGGGCACATGGCTCTGTGAGCAGCCTGCACCATGTGCACATCACAGAGCCTCCCCTTTCTCCTGGTGAAGCAGCCCTGGTTTGGGGCACAGGATTTGGCATGTGAGTGTGGACCGGGTTGTAGCTACCCCTCAGTCCTTCATCCTGGAAGTATAGCCTCCACAAGTAAGTGTGTGTAACCGTCCTGAGGATGAGGTACTATAAAGGAAAGAAGAGTGACAGACAGGAGACATTGATGAATGTAGTAAGCAGCAGCAGTAGTCCCCACTCTTTTATTTATTTATTCATTCAACTTGTATTTATGGAACACCCATTCTATGCCAGCTGTCTTCTGCAACAGGAGTTGGCAAGCTGGCCTGGCAGCCAAACTCGACCTGGGGTCTGTTTTCTGTAAATTTTTTTTTTTTTTTTTTAATATAGCTCTACCCTTTGTTTATGTATTTTCTGTGGCTGCTTCTGAGCTATAATGGCAGAGTTGAACAATTGCAATAGAGATAGCATGGCCTGCAAAGCCTAAGTGTTTACTGTCTGGCTCTTTACTGCAAAAGGTTGTGACCTCTCCTCTAGAAGATGAATCAGTACTTGCTTCTGGGCCACCCCAAGACAACTGAGCCATGGGCTGTTTGCCTTTTCTCTTACACACCCTGCTTGGCAGAAAACACCTCCATCAGAGCCATGTTAGGGCACATTAGGGCAAAGGGGCAGAGATAAAAGCATGTGGCCAGAGCACATCCATTGCTTAGGTGTCTATACAGGCAGTGGAGTGCAGAGAAGAGAACAAAGAGTAGGAGTCTGCAGACTCTGTCTCTGAAATAAAGTCGCATAGTGACCTTCTCTCTGGGCCTCAGTTTCATTCACTCTACAGCTAGGAAACCACACTAGATCAGACTTTAATCTGCATCGGGATTACCTAGAAGGCTCATGGAACAGATTGCTGAGCCGCACCCCACACACCCACCCAGGGTTTCTAATTCAGTAGCTCTGGAGAGAGCCTGAGAATTCACACTTTTAACAAATTCTCAGGTGATACTGATGCTGCTGGTCTGAGGGCTGGTACTTTGAGAACCACTGGATTAGATCTTCTCTAAGGAGTGTCTGTAAGAGTAATTGATCATCTACAGATAGGTAGTATGACTGGATATATTTTTGTTAACCTCCTTCTCTTTGATGTTGGGAAGGGGAAGGCTGGGGTGTCCACTGTGAGGGGGGTGTCCACATTTGGAGAGAACCTGTGTCCTAGATGCCTCTGTGATACGTAAATCAGAGTTATCCTGGACCAAATTGTAAATCCTCACATTCCACTTCTACAAAGGGAACAATAGGTCTCCTTTTAATAAAATCAGTCATCCCAAATTTTGCCCATTGCCTCTGAAATTCTAGACCCTCAAGTGGTCAGTCTTTTAGGGCCATATGGAAGAGCAGAACCTATCGTGGCAGGTTATTTGCCATGGTCTCTTCCTCATCCCTCCTACCATGACTGCTGTGCTTTATTTTTTTCTTTTTAAAACTCCTATATGGGGACTTCCCTGGTGGTCCAGTGGTTAAGTCTGTGCTTTGCAGTGTAGGGGGTACAGGTTCGATCCCTGCTTGGGGAGCTAGGATCCCACACGCCTCGCGGCGAAAAAACCAAAACATAATACAGAAGCAATATTGTAACAAATTCAATAAAGACTTTAAAAATGGTCCACATCAGGGGGGAAAAAAAAAATCCAAAAAAAAAATCCAAAAAGCTCATGTGTGGTTTCTGTTACCTTTTTTCTAAATAATCATTTTTGTGGTTGCAATAAAGTACTAATGTTTCCAGAGCTACTGGGAACCTATTCCTGTTAGAAACTATGCAAGTTGCTTGCAGAATAACCTTACCAGTCCTCTCAAAAATTCTTGGGGGTGTTCTATTTTCCTCACTTTACAAACAATCAGTAGTTACAAATTAGGAGTCAAAGCACCTAAGTAATGTGTCACCTGGAAAATTTCAGTATCCATGAAGGTGACCGTAAAAAAATCAAGCTTCCCAGGTCTTTGGTCTCCTCCCTCTGGCCCTCACCTTCACATCTTCTTAACTCTCTGTTCTCATGTTCAGATCTTGATCCTTGTTGTTACCTGGGATTACTCTTCCTTGGAAATCATTAGCTCCAGTGTTATCCCATCACCACATGTCTGCAGTTTATGCCTTGCTTGGTGAAGCTCTCTCTTATTTCCTTTCTCTGCTGGCGGAAATAATACTCTTTTCTGAACTGTTTATGTATCTTAAAACCTTTTTTTCATGTGAAGACTTTATACTAAACTGTACTGATTTATGTTTCTCGTTCCCTTATTACAAGGTAACCTTGAGAAAAATTATTCCGTTATTCATTTAGATTTCTGTGGAACTAAGTACTATGTCTGGTATATTAGGCACTCTATAAATAACCGTTTAACTGAGCTAGAGAAAGGTAAGAAGACAGAGGTTTGAATCCAGATCTGTCCTGCCTCACAGTACTGTATTCAGGCCTCCCTCGGCCTGTGGCCTGTTTACTTCTAGGCTGATCTGGGTGAAGAAGGGATTGTTCAGTAAGTGATGTCATTTGAGAGATGCTTTGTCGGTTTTTCCATACTCAGTATGCTATTAACGATGACTTTTTATTTTGTCAAAATGAATTTTCTCTTTTTCAACTAGAGTTCAAACGAAATAATTTTAGACAACATCCTAAGAACATTTGGAAACATGACATTTCAGATCTATTTTCCCCCTTTGCTTTGAAAAAGTATATAGTTATAATTACTAATTGCTGCACTCTAAGTAGAGACAGATGATACATATGTTTGTGACAGTTTTCCAGAGGGAGAGCTAAGTAACCAGGCTCCGTTTTCCATAATGTGAATGTTATTTACAAACTATTACCATAATTGATGCACCAAGCCACTGTAGGGTAAATAATGTGTTGTGTGTGGGAAGCAAGCTAGTAGTCAATGAATATTAAAGAAAAAAACCTCATTTTAACAGAGAAACTAACTATAATCATTCTGAATTCATACTGCAAAACCAGTGAAAATTACTTGGCTGCCATTTATATATGTAATTCTGTGTGTACAGAAAGTAGGTATACAAGTAGCGTTGTATAGAAATAAGTATGTACACACACATACTTTTATAAAAAGACACACTGCCAAACTTCAGAGCTAGTCATTTTTCAAAGCCATTTGATGCAGAAATGGGGTGAACATGAGCAAAGTTAATCAGTGATATTTATACTTATGGAAAAGGGCATAATTTTAGTTTTCTTACTTTTGTTTTTGTATGTGTTTCACATCTACCTGGATGTCTTACTTTTTTTCTTTGACAAATCAGGTTCTGTATTTTCTTCAAAGCTCCTTTTTCCATAGCAAGCCTTCCTCGTCCACCTCTAATCCCTCTCTTACTGCCTTCTACATACTCATCAACTTCTGTGTGTGGTGTATTGATTTACACTTTGGGGATTTGTTGTTTTGTAATAGAAGGTCATAAGTCATTTCTTCGGTGTATCATTAGTCTCCCCAGCTAGGCTGCCACGTCTTTTCAGGAAGGAGACTTTCTTTTTCTTTGTATGTATGTGTAGTTCCTTCTTGTATTTCTCATGGAGCATGGTTAATGCTTCCCATGAATGTGCCAACTCCTTGGTTATCTTTTTGTACATCTGACGCTGCATGATTTTTGTAAAATCTTTAAGTTTTGTGCTTGCTTACCAGTGTCTCAAAAAAGTACTCTAATATAAAGTGGAAAGAATTAGATGTTGTTGGTGTACAGTTTTTGATGGAACACTTAATCAGAAATGTGGAGTATCATTTACATGAAATATATAAAGCCCTCCGTCTCTGTCAAGTTCTGAAATCAAAGGGAAGGATGCTGCCTTTTTTTTTTTTTTTTTTTGCGGTACGGGGGCCTCTCACTGTTGTGGCCTCT
>NW_006793978.1:383830-400353 GCF_000442215.2 Lipotes vexillifer
GGAGCACAGGCTCCGGACGCGCAGGCTCAGAGGCCATGGCTCAGAGGCCATGGCTCACGGGCCCAGCCGCTCCGCGGCATGTGGGATCTTCCCGGACCGGGGCACGAAACCGTGTCCCCTGCATCGGCAGGCGGACTCTCAACCACTGCATCACCAGGGAAGCCCGGATGCTGCTTTTATCTCTTGGGTGTTTTTGATACATATAGTTTAGATGCAGACAAGGTGATTGGGTGAGAGCTTTGATACTTTTATATTTGTAAAAAGGTCACCGTGTGTCAAAAAATCTTCTCAGCATTGATCCTGTTTTTAGTTGTAACCTCAGTATATTTTGATAATTTCCTTCAAATATATACCTGCTCCATCTACTGTACGGGCATTTATCACTTTTCCTTTTATAGCAATGGAAACATGGACAGTTTCAGATATTCTTTCTTAGCTCAAATTTCCATGGCTTTTAATGTCAGACAGAGTTAATTATTCAGCTAGTTTATCAAACTGGACACATTTTTATACAAGAAAAATGAGTAAATAGAATGCTCCTTAACACATTGCTTGTATAGACAGAGCCCATGTTGTAAAGCTGTGTAGCTCTTCCTCTCAAAAGAGGATTATTGGTTTCCTGCCTTTAACGCAATCTTAAACAGTTTGACCTTCGTGAGGGCTTTTTGGAAAATTCTGAGGAAAAAAAAAAACAACATAGAACCTCAAGGAATTTTAAGTATAAAAGATCACCTTTATGAAGGTAATTGGTTCAAACCTTCAGTATACTTTGCTATACTTCAGTGCATGGTAGGGCATTGTTGATGTATCTCACTCTGTGATAGCTTGAATTAACTTGCCCAAATAATGATTATGACAAGGGAGGAACATTACCCAGGAGTGGACTCTTCAGAGGGACTCTGAGCCCTGGAGCTGACCCTCCTGGAGGCTGTTCTCACCCTCCAGTCTCCCTACAGGATGGCTTGGTGTCCATTGAGACCTTTCTCCTACCTTGAGAATACTAGATGGGCTTTTGGCCTGGTTCCCTCAAGGACTCTGGAAACTACTTAGCTTGGAGTGGTGCCGTTGGACGGAGTCTGTTCTTGGCAGTGAGCCCTGGCTTTTTTCCTGCTGGGCCCTGTGCCTCTTAGGAGCAGAGTGGAGGTCAGATGCAGATAACACAGGCATGATTTCTGCCTCCTGAAATGCTCAGCTGATGTGTGCTTCTCCCTCCCCTGAGGGTTTAAGGAAGGACACATTTATCATGGAGGGTAATGAGTAGGAAAGAACTTGCAGCTTTCTTTTCTGCTGAAGAGCAGAATGTAGGATAAAAATCTTTCTGTTTGTAGTTTAGCTGTATGTCTTTGTAGTTTATGTTCAGGTCACTTTAAGCTTTATTATTAAGCTGAACTTCTGAACAGTTTCATTTGTAAACTCTTCCTTGGAGGATCAAGGGAAGCTTTGTAAAGAGTTGAAGTCTGGGATGAGAATTGAGTTAAGCAGAAGTAGGGTGTGTGTGTGTGTGTGTGTGTGTTGTGTGTGTGTGTGTGTGTGTGTGTGTGTGTGTGTGTGTGTGTCTGCAAAGCATATGAATGAATGCATTTGCTGGGTTAGGCAGGGACTAGTAGGGTTGAAGAGAGGACATTCATTCCCAGCAGAGGAAGCACCGTGTACAAAAGCTGGAAGAGTCTTGCAGTTTTTGACAGATAAATGAATCCTTCTGAAGGTTTTATAAGAGCTGTGACCAGCCCTATTCGCTGAGAAAAGGGAAAGTCATTGAGTGCCCATCATACCTCTTCAGCCTCTCTTAATGAGCGTTCAGATGCTCTGCCAGAGGAAATGGTGTGTTCCAAGTGCAGCTGCAGTGGAAATAGGTTCTTTCAGTGCAGCTGAAGCAATTCCTCCACAAAGATCCTCCAATTTTAACAGTAAACTGTCTGTTTAAAACAAAACCAAAAAGGCGGGTGGGAGTTGGAAGAAGGAGTTTATGCCAGGAAATGAAAATGAGTTGCTGCAGAAGCCTGTCTTCGTTGTGGTTTCAGAGTTAAAAGGGCTCAATTGCTGGTGTGTTATATCTCTATGTATGTTTTTGCAAACTCTTATTTCTCCAGAAAACATGAAGGATAAAATAGCAGTCATATTTTATTAGAGAATGCTCTCTTGTTGTCAGTAATGACTGCCTCGAAGCTCACAAGCTGTGGCAGGTTTCCCTACTTATGTTCACCAAGGAGCTGAGTGGGCTTATCGTACCCTCTGGTCTTCTTCCTCCCTTCCTGATGGTACGTCAGGCTTCGAATGTAATCAGAGTATGATTGACTCTCTGTTATACCAGGTGGAGTTTCTGAATTGAAGTCTAAGAAGTGATGTTTCTTTGTGTTTCTAGCTGCCTATAGCTACTAAACAAAGGTTAGGAGGTTGTGATATAATTAAAGGTGACACTGCCTTTACCTTTTATCAAGCTCAGTTGTGAGCCTGGAGCGGTGTTAACTGCTTTACAAAACTGTGAGTCCATTTAATTTTCACAGGAATCCTCATTTGAAGGTAGGTTTGGTTACCCTCAGTTTACAGATGGGGAACTTGAGGTTGAGAGAGATAAGTGACTAGTTTGCCCTTATATTGATACCTGTCATTTGGCATATGGCCAGGATTGGAACGGAGGTCCTTCTGTCTCCAAAGCTCTTGCGTGTAACCACTGCTTGTTGCTTTGTACTTTCTCCCATAAAGTAGCCCCCCACACCAGTTTTTGGCCTTCCCCTCTTTTAAGAGACTTTAAACAAAACACAGCCAAAAGTCTACCCCTTGAATTGAGTTTTGTCTCCTTCCTTACCTCTCATTAAGCAATACCCTATATTCATGCAAATGTTAGGTATTTGGGGGATAAAATAAATAGCAATTTTAGTTTATCTTCCCTTAATTCTAAGACAGTTTATATTGCTATTAATTCTAATTGTTGCATGGTCATATTGTGTTATCTGAAATGTATAACAGTTACAATCTTACCAGTATTCTCGGGGATACTCCTACATGCAGTAGCATGATGCTAGACATGAGATGCTAGACATGATGCAGGACATCTCATAGATCCAGCTCAGCTACAGACCAGGTGTGAGACCTTGGTGACATCACTTTAACTCTCTGGGTTTCACTTCTTTCGTCCTTGTGGTGTTTGCTACAGATCGTTTCCCAGCTTGGGAGGTGCAACCTTTATCAGGACACAGGTGATATACTTGTGTGTGCACATGATTTTTAGGTGTTTCTGGAAGGGATGGTTAATAAAATAGAGATTCAGTAAGAAGCATTATTAAATTCTTACATTTTGTGTTTCTTCAATCATTGAATGCCTGCTAACAATCAAAATATGATCAAGTGGGGAGTTTATTATTTCTTTTTACTTAAAAGAGAGTCTTATGCTCAAAGTTAGACACTGTTTGTTTTCATGCAGTTTTAAAATCTGTTCCCAAGTAGACTGAATATTCACTAATCCTACGAGTCTAACTACTTGATTATGCAAATTCTAACTTTTTGGAATCCTTCATTATCTTATTTTTTCCCCTTCTCCACGAGCGTTTGGATTTACAATAAAGGGGGAAAAACACAAGGAAATGAATTAACTTTCAAAAAATCCCTAATCTTCCACAGTCTGTCCTGAAGACAGAGTGTTTTGCCAGCATGTCTCTAAGTAAAGTTGGTCAGTGGTCACCCTGCCATCTTTCCGCTCCCCATTCCACCTTTCCTGTGATGTACCTCACTCTTCTCTCAGACCACAAGCCCCTCTGGCCTCACTTCTTTCCTTACCCAGCCTGCATTGCGTACGTAATCCCCTCACCACCCCTCTCACCAGCACCCTCAGTTCCTTGAAGGTCTTGTCCTTCTGCTCTTTTCCTCTCAGGAGCATGCCAGCTGTGTACCCTTTCTTGAGATTCTGTGTTCCACTTGAGAGAATTAAAACTCTGTTTGGATGTTGTTATAGATCAATGGGCCTCAACAGCTGTTGGCTTCTTCATTGTTGCCATCAGTGCATTTACTGAGTCACTTTCTTTGTCTCCTTGGTGGAAGTTCCAAACTCTCCCCACTCAAAGCTAAATGATAGCAAACATTTATCAAGAACTTACTATTTTAGAGAAAATGTACTAAGGACTTTACATGCATTGTCTCATCCCCATTCTTGCCATATGACCCACGTTTTCCTTCCTCCATGCCATCCAACAATACTAACTGAGCATCAACTATGGCCAGGCACTGTGCTGAGCCACAGGCTGTAACTGTGACTGAGGCAGACTGGGCACTTGCTCTCAAGAGACCTCCACTTCAGAAGGAGATGCAGAAGAACATAAGTAAGCAGAAGAACAGCGTATGATAAGTGCTAAGATGGAGGATAAGTTCAGTCAACCGTAGATGTGCCCAACCCAGGCTCGGGGATGAGGATGGGGAAAGCTTCTTGGAGGAAGTGACAGCCTAAGTACCAGTCTGAAGGATGATAGAGTATGAGTCAGGTGATATGATAGAAGAATATAAGGGTGTTCTAGAAAGAAGATGCTGGATGCTGGAAAGATTCAAGGAATTGAGAGAAGCCAGTGAGCATAGCGTCATTGTTCTCAGAGAAATTAGAAGCCTTCAGATATGAACTCCATTTACCTTATCTCCCACATCCTAAGTGATTTATATCCTTACTTAATAATTCCAATTAGAATCCACTGAGATCCTTTATTGTACACGGGTCTTAGGGGATGAGTTGTGACACACTTGTCAATCTCAACATCAGGTTTTACTATGCACTTATGTAGCTGCTCTGCTGAAATAGTATTAGAATGTTAGAGTGGTATAGTAGAAAATGCTTCTTCAAAAATATGGGAAGATTTATAATTATTGTGATGTAGGTATAGAGTTTTTTGGGAGGGCTTTTCAGTGGTAATCACTCCTAACATTTTTAACGCTAAAATGAAGCTACTGCTTAGCCTGGTGGCATGTAATAGCAGCTTCAAAGGTGGAAGCATATTCCCTTTCCATAAAGACATGTAGTAAATGATATTTAGGTCTCAGCCAACATTATGCCCTCAAACACCTTGACTGTGAAAAATCATGACGTGCCTCAGATGAAGGGTCTATAGGGATGAAAGGCTGGTGTTTTTGTGGCACAGAGGTAGAGAAATGGAACAATGGTCCACGAGCGCTTCTGGTCATTTGCAGATGTGAAAGGGAAATGAGCCCCGGGTAGACTCTGACCCTTCTGACTGGTAGGAACGGTTCCCACTAGAACAGCACACTGGCTCCGTTGCTCCATTCAGCCTTAGGAATCAGAGTGGCACAAAGTGACTGGTGGTAGAATATTTCACACTCTTCAAACTGTTTTGAAAGGTAGAAGCTGATAATACCAGACATTCGAACTCAACTATTGCTCTCTTCCTCTTTTGCAGATGGGGTTTTGTAGTTTAGAGCATCCGGTAGAATTTCTTTTAAAATCCAGATGAGGGCTTCCCTGGTGGCGCAGTGGTTGAGAGTCCGCCTGCCGATGCGGGGGACGCGGGTTTGTGCCCCGGTCCGGGAAGATCCCGCATGCCACGGAGCGGCTGGGCCCGTGAGCCATGGCCGCTGAGCCTGCACGTCCAGAGCCTGTGCTCCACAACGGGAGAGGCCACAACGGTGAGAGGCCCGCGTACCGCAAAAAAACCCCCCCAAAACAAAAATAACAACAACAAAAATCCAGATGAATCTTAATTATTTTGTATTTGATAAATATTGTCAATATTATTACTTGGGGGTAGGGACCCCCGTAGGGATATGGGGAGTAGGAATAAGAGCCGCGCTATCATATTAAATATTTTGAGAATCACTGTTTTCCGCATGCCTGATTGCCTCAGTACAGCAATGCATAGGTGTCTCAAATTCACGTATGCTAAAGCTGTGTGCCTACATTTCACCCCTCTTTCTCCATTCCATTTCTGGCATCTTGTAAAGTGAGTGCTGTGATTCTATTTCACAGTTTTTATTGAAATCTTGAAAAGTTTAACTAGTTAATAGTAGTGAAACAAAAATAAAAAATACTATCTTTACATTTCTGTGAAAAGAAAGTATGTATAAAGTGTCAGTCATTTTACCAAGCTGTTCTTGAGGCTGAATACCAGGAGCTGTTTTGGCAGCTAGTAGAAGTAAAAGGGGGATAGCGAGAGAAAGCTCTCCCAGTTTCTCTTTCTCTGGCTGCAGAAGGTTGAAAGATGTTGTTTCAGCTGGAGAATTTCAAATGGATTCTTATTCACTTTTTGCTAAAGAGACTGGACTGTTTTTAGTGTTGTAATCTTCTGTAGGCGTGGAGAAGGGTCACCTCCTGATCTTGTTTAGGGGATCATGGGGTTAAAGCTGTGGCAGTCTTTCTCTAGACACAGGCTCTTGTCAGAATAATGTTTGGCCAGGTGTTAATTTGTGTCCTGAGGGGAAGTTCTGGAATTCATTATTTATCCCTGGGGGTAGGCGTAGGAGGAGGAGTTGTCCTTCTGGGAGGGGACTGGGGCCAGGGCCTGCCTCCTGCCTTTACTGACATGTGCCATTTGTGATGAAGGCAGCTGAAGGCCATTTGAGGAATTCTCTTGTCAGCCAGCCAGGAGAGCAGCACAGAGGGAGAGAGAGGAGGGAGAGGCAGGCAGCTCAGCAAGGCAGTCCTGGAGTGCAGTTTCCGGAGCGAGATCACACACAGCGATTTAGGCACTAAGGGAAGGTGTACAGGAACAGAAAGGGGAAGGAGGCCAGGTTTGAAATAGTGCATTTTCCTATATCTTCCCCCTTCACCCCTCCTTTGACTACATGTCATCCTCTGGAAAACTCAGCATCTGAAAGAAGGCTTTGCTGAAACACCGTTTTTTCTCCAGCACTATACTGTTTTTGTTTTTTCTTTTCCTCTTTTTATTTTTTTCCATCTTCTTTTCCTCTGAGAGCGGAAGGTGAGACAATGATCAAGTCAACCTGGTTCTATGTTAAGTTCAAGTATGCGGAGAAGGTAAGTCAATATGTTTTCTTTTCCCAAGGGAAACCTGCCACCTCCCTCCAGGCTTCTCATGTTGATGGGCTCCTCTGGCTACTCAGGGAAGCAGATGAACCCAGAAGGTTCTTTTGTGAATGTGTTTCCTCTGGCTTAATAATTCTTGGATGAAATGAAGGCTCTGTACTTGCTATCTGACATTGCTGCTGACCAAGAGGAAGGAATCTTCAAACTCTGTTCCAGAGGCCATTATTTAGTATTTAAAGAAGAAGAATAATGAAACTGCAGTAACAGGAAAGACAGGCTATACTTCTTTAGATTGAATAGAGAATTTTCAAGAGGATTATTTGTTATGAAACTTGATGTATATTTGATTTGGTTCTGAAACAAACTGATAGTCACTTCCCGTTACCTGTAGTTTGCTTAGTCAGAATTTGTTTTTTTTTCTTTCAGTTAACTGACTTTGTTCATTCATGTGTAGAAGAGCTTTGCTCTTCTTTGCTCAAACGTTATTTGGGTGCAGAAAGAATCCCCACCATTTTGGCTGACTATTTATGAGAATATCTCTTTACTCTGTGTTGGTGGGTTATATTTTAGGGAACTAATGAGCTTTTGGTTGTATCTGAAATTTCGATGTTACAGTACAGTGTTTTAATATGTCATTACTAGGCTTTGGGGAAAGAAGTATGTACTTCCTAACATATCTAAACTTAACCTGGGGCTGTTGGCCATCGTTTTGGTTCTGGATCCATATATATCAATTCTTCTCTTGGAAATTTATTGGGTTAGTAATGAGGTTTCCAGGAGCATCCTAAAATGCCTCCCTTTTGTAATCCTTCCTTCCTTGTTTTATTTGTTGAAAACATAGGCATTTTGACTCTAGAATTAAGCTGAGGCCCTAGAGAATGGAATCATGATATGGCAAGATGGAAGATTATGATGGCCTTCATCTTATGATTATATATATAAGCATGTTGAAAAATTCTTCCATTTTTCAAATTTAAAATGAAGATAGTACACTTTGGGCTAATTTTTCCTACTTTTTTTTTTCTGTGTAGATTTGTTTCTGCTGTGTTTTTGTGACAGCAAAATTACTTGTTCTTTACCCATAATCAAAGTATAGGATTTTTACTTAAAAGATTCATCCTCCAATTTAGACACATTTGCATTATTAACTATTAAAGCTGTTATAACTAGAATATTATCTTTTTGTATAGGGTCAGGACTGGTTATCATTGTGGTTTGGGGTTTACTTTTTTCCTCAGTAGATTGCTTTCCTTTGAGCAGCCCATTACCCATTGTTTGTTGTCAAGAATTTTGGTAAATTTAAACTGTATTCTACCTCCTTAACTTTTTCCTTTCACCTTAAATGTCCTGCCATAGAAACCTGAAACTCAGAGTTAAGGAATGAGAGTAAACTAATGTTAAAAGCAGAAAAACATTTCAAGAAATGATCTTCATAAAAAAGAAAAGGAGGACATTAAATTAACTGCTTCATTTGAATAACTATCTTACTGTTCCTTTAGCAACCAGACAACCAAACAAGGAGAGAATGCATTTGTATATCAAGACATGCGTATAATGTAAAACTAAATAACGTAAGACTCCATAGCTAATTGAAGGATATCCTGTTTTTATTGCAATAGGGGGAATAAGAGAAACAGAAAAATCTCAGTCTTGTTTTTGGCATGCTTATTGATGCTCTATATCTCTGTGATTCTCAGCAGAACTTTTGTTCTTTTGTTCTTTCATAATGATTTGTTTTTTAAACTTACAAAATTCATCAAAATGAGTTTAGTTTCATTTGGAGAGATAAAAGACCCTATTGTAAACGCAGGGACAGAGATGCTTAAAAACAAATTAAAACTATTCTTTTTTGTATTCTTTCAAAAAGCCATTCTTTTAAAGGGTTATTAATTTTGAACTTCCTCCAGTATTTTATTTCATTAAAAAGAATATATTTATTTATTTAGCTGTGCTGGATCTTCGTTGCTGCATGCGGGTTCTTTAGTTGCGGAATGTGGGATCTAGTTCCCTGACCAGGGATCAAGCTAGGGCCCCCTGCGTTGGGAGCATGGAGTCCTAACTATTGGACCACCGGGGATGTCCCTCCTCCAGTATTTTAAAAAGGGCAAAAAAGAAACCATCTCTCTCATTTTCAAAAACTGACCAAATGAATTGATATAAACTTGTAATTATTGGAAAGATATTTCTTCTGCAAAGTTTGTCCACAGCTATAAGAAAATACATTATGGGATATCGTCGATGGCCAGCCATTTCCTAGTTTCACATTTAGGAAAATGATTGAATCAGTCTTGAATAGTGAGCAAGAAAAACTAAGAAAGTCAAGTAATACATTACCAAAAACATTGGCACAGGGAAACATTTCCTTGTTTCTGATCAGGTGTCTGATCCCTTTCCAAAATTAAAAAATACATGTATGGTAGCACAAACATCTTTTTTTTTTTAACATCTTTATTGGAATATAATTGCTTTACAATGCTGTGTTAGTTTCTGCTTTATAACAAAGTGAATTAGTTATACATATACATATGTTCCCATATCTCTTCCCTCTTGTGTCTCCCTCCCTCCCACCCTCCCTATCCCACCCCACAAATATCTTTTTTATTACCACTCCACACACATGCACACTTCTCTGTAAGTATTTCCATTTGAATTATTTATGAGTAATCTCTTTCTTGAATTAGGTTAATATACAGCTATCATTCCTTCTGAAATACTGCTTACTTGAACTAAGTTCATCCCACCCCTTGCCCCCTTCTTGTTCTACGTATTCTCTTTGAGAAATTTACTATTTTTATGTGTTTTACCATGTTCAGTAACTGGTTATTCCAAAATCTGTTTTACTAGTCTAATCTCTTTCTCGAGTTTCAGAGGCATATATTTAATTGACTAGTTAGATATGTGTCCTGAAATTCAACAGAAACCTCAGATACAACATCTCTAAAATGCAGTTAACTTCTGCATTTCATCCCAAAGAACACTTCTTGGTTCTGTTTCCCTCCTGGCTTATTAGAGGAGCCTCCTAGTTTATCTCCAGTGTGTTCCTGATGCCTTCCAATGCTCCAAGACGTGTCTAGAGTGATCTTGTTGAAAGGTCTGCATCCCTTAGTCCCCTGCTTGTTAAAGGCTGCCCTCTCCCATTGAAGAATCCTCATTTGATGTCCCTCAACAGTGCTAGCACTTGGCCTTGTATATACATAATGCATTTTATTGTAATTATTTACTCACCAGTCTGTGTCCTTTATACCGAAAGATCCTAGAGATACTGAACTACTATGTTGTCATTTTTTTGTATCCTTAATACCAACACATAACAGGTGCTCATTTATTCCCTAAATGCTATTGAGTAAATCTGTGACTTTTCTGGGGAGTCTAGCAAACATGAGTTTGAATTCTGCATCTACTATTTACTAGTAGTATGTGAACTTGGACCACATAGAGAAACTTGATAAAATTGTTTTTTCATCTATTAAGTCAGGACAATTGTCACCTAATATACTTCTTAAAAATTAAACTCTTTGAGATAATAGTAGATTCATATGCAGTTGTAAGAAATAATACAGAGAGGATACCATGTGCTTTTTACCTAGTTTCCCCAATTGTAACACCTTATAAAACTATTGTACAATATCAAAGCCAGAATACTGACATTAATATAGTTAAGATACTGAACAATTCTATCACCCAAAGGCTCTCTCCTGTTAGTCTTCTATAGCCCCACCACTTTCCTCCTCCCCTACACCCCCAGTCATTAACTCATGGCAACCAGTAGTTTTTTTCTCCAATTTAAAAACTTTGTCATTTCAAGAATATTATATAAATGGAATCATACACTATATAACTTTTGGGGATTTTTTTTTTTCACTCAGCATGATTCTCTGGAGATTTCTCCCAGTTATTGTGTGTTGTTCCTTTTGTTTCTGAGTAGTACTCCAAGGTACGGATGTACCATAGCTCATTTAATCATTCCCCCTATTGAAGGACATCTGTACTGTTCCCAGTTTTTTCTCTGTTACAAATAAAACTTCTGTGAACATTTGTGTACATAAATTTTGTGTATATTTTGGTGTAGACAGAATTTTTCTTTTCTCTTGGATAAATGCCCAGGAATACAATTCCTCAGTAGCATATTTAATTTTAAGAAGCTACCAAAATTGTCTTTTACTGTGTCTTCTATCATTGTACATTCTCTTCAGTGCAGTGATATGAGTTATCTGATTTCTCTGCATCTTCCCCAGCATTTGGTGGTGTTACTGTTTTTTATTTTAGCCATTCTGTTGGTATGTAGTGATTTCTCATTGTAGTTTTAATTTGCATTTTCCTAATAAGTAATTATGTCACATGTCCTTTCATGTGCTTGTTTGTCATCTGAATATCTTCTTCTGTTAAATATCTCTTGCTCATTAAATGTCTTTTGCCTATTTTCTAATTGGATTTTTGACTTTTACTGTTGAATTTTTTAAAGTTCTTAAATATATTCTAGATACTAATCCATTATTGGATACGTGGTTTACAAATATTTTTTCCTAATCTGTAGCTTGTCTTTTCAGCCTCTTGACAGAGAATGAAAGCAAAAATTTTAATTTTGATACAGTCCAACTTGTAAATTTTTTTCCCTTTATATTCCTTGCCTTTATTCTTAAATCTAAGAACTTTTTGTCAATCTTACTGATCTTTTCAAAGAACCATTTTTTTTTTTTTTTACATCTTTATTGGAGTATAATTGTTTTACAGTGGTGTGTTAGTTTCTGCCTTATAACAAACTGCATCAGTTATACATATACATATGTTCCCATGTCTCTTCCCTCTTGCGTCTCCCACCCTCCCTATCCCACCCCTCTAAGTGGTCACAAAACACCAAGCTGATCTCCCTGTGCTATGCAGCTGCTTCCCACTAGCTATCTATTTTACGTTAGGTAGTGTATATATGTCCATGCCACTCTCTCACTTTGTCACAGCTTACCCTTCCCCCGCCCCATATCCACAAGTCCATTCTCTAGTAGGTCTGTGTCTTTATTCCTGTCTTACCCCTAGGTTCTTCATGACATTTTTTTTTTCTTAAATTCCATAAATATGTGTTAGCATACGGTATTTGTCTTTCTCTTACTGACTGACTTCACTCTGTATGACAGACTCTAGGTGCATCCACCTCACTACAAATAACTCAATTTTGTTTCTTTTTATGGCTGAGTAATATTCCATAGTATATATGTGCCACATCTTCTTTATCCATTCATGCGATGATGGACACTTAGGTTGTTTCCATCTCCTGGCTATTGTAAACAGAGCTGGAGTGAACATTTTGGTACATGACTCTTTTTGAATTTTGGTTTTCTCAGGGTATATGCCCAGTAGTGGGATTGCTGGATCATATGGTAGTTCTATTTGTAGTTTTTTAAGGAACATCCATACTGTTCTCCATAGTAGCTCTCCCAATTCACACTCCCACCAGCAGTGCAAGAGGGTTCCCTTTTCTCCACACCCTCTTCAGCATTTATTGTTTCTAGATTTTTTGATGATGGCCATTCTGACTGGTTGAGATATTTCATTGTAGTTTTGATTTGCATTTCTCTAATTATTGGTGATGTTGAGCATCCTTTCATGTGTTTGTTGGCAATCTGTATATCTTCTTTGCAGAAATGTCTATTTAGGTCTTCTGCCCATTTTTGCACTGGGTTGTTTGTTTTTTGATATTGAGCTGCATGAGCTGTTTATAAATTTTGGAGATTAATCCTTTGTCAGTTGCTTTGTTTGCAAATATTATCTCCCATTCTGAGGGTTGTCTTTTTGTCTTCTTTATGTTTTCCTTTGCTGTGCAAATGCTTTTAAGTTCCATTAGGTCCCATTTGTTTATTTTCATTTTTATTTCCATTTCTCTAGGAGGTGGGTCAAAAAGGATCTTGCTGTGATTTATGTCACAGAGTGTTCTGCCTATGTTTTCCTCTAAGAGTTTGATAGTTTCTGGCCTTACATTTAGGTCTTTAATCCATTTTGAGCTTATTTTTGTGTATGGTGTTAGGGAGTGATCTAATCTCATACTTTTACATGTACCTGTCCAGTTTTCCCAGCACCACTTATTGAAGAGGCTGTCCTTTCTCCACTGTACATTCCTGCCTCCTTTATCAAAGATAAGGTGACCATATGTGCATGGGTTTATCTCTGGGCTTTCTATCCTGTTCCATTGATCTATATTTCTGTTTTTGTGCCAGTACCATACTGTCTTGATTACTGTAGCTTTGTAGTATAGTCTGAAGTCAGGGAGCCTGATTCCTCCAGCTCCATTTTTTGTTCTCAAGATTGCTTTGGCTATTCGGGGTCTTTTGTGTTTCCATACAAATTGTGAAATTTTTTGTTCTAGTTCTGTGAAAAATGCCAGTGGTAGTTTGATAGGGATTGCATTGAATCTATAGATTGCTTTGGGAAGTAGAGTCATTTTCACAATGTTGATTCTTCCAATCCAAGAACATGGTATATCTCTCCATCTGTTTGTATCATCTTTAATTTCTTTCATCAGTGTCTTATAATTTTCTGCATACAGGTCTTTTGTCTCCTTAGGTAGGTTTATTCCTAGATATTTTATTCTTTTTGTTGCAATGGTAAATGGGAGTGTTTTCTTGATTTCACTTTCAGATTTTTCATCATTAGTATATAGGAATGCCAGAGATTTCTGTGCATTAATTTTGTATCCTGCTACTTTACCAAATTCATTGATTAGCTCTAGTAGTTTTCTGGTGGCATCTTTAGGATTCTCTATGTATAGTATCATGTCATCTGCAAACAGTGACAGCTTTACTTCTTCTTTTCCGATTTGGATTCCTTTTATTTCCTTTTCTTCTCTGATTGCTGTGGGTAAAACTTCCAAAACTATGTTGAATAAGAGTGGTGAGAGTGGGCAACCTTGTCTTGTTCCTGATCTTAGTGGAAATGGTTTCAGTTTTTCACCACTGAGCACGATGTTGGCTGTGGGTTTGTCATATATGGCCTTTATTATGTTGAGGAAAGTTCCCTGTATGCCTACTTTCTGGAGGGTTTTTATCATAAATGTGTGTTGAATTTTGTCGAAAGATCCAGGGTTTTTTTTCACTAATTTTCTCTCTCTCCCTCTCTCTTTGTTTTGTTTTCAACTTCATTTCTACTTTCTTTATTATTTCCTTCTGCGGAGTTGGATTAATTTTTGCTCTTCTTTTTCTGGGTTCATGAGGGAGATAGCTTCGATTTTTGGTTTGAAAGTTTTCCCTCTTTTCTTACATAAACATTTAGTGCTGTGAACTTCCTTTTCAACACTGCTTTATGAGTCCCACAAGTTTCGATATGTTGTATTTTCGTTTTAATTCAGCTTAACGTAGTTTTTTCTTTTTTTCTTTTTCCCCCTTGAGATTTCTTTTTGATGCATGAATTGTTTAGTGGTGTGTGGTTTTGCTTCCAAATGTCTGGACATTTTTCTTTTGCCTTTGTTATCATTTTCTAGTTTGAATCCATTGTGGTCTGAGAACACACTTTGTAGGATTTGAGGTCTTTTACACTTGCTGAGGTTTGTTTTCTGGCACATTATATGGTCTGTTTCAGTATAGTTTACTGGGGCACTTGGAAAGAATGTATATTCTGCTTTGGGTAGAATGTTCTGCTGTGTTAAGTAGATTCTGTTGATTAACGTTGAATTCTTCTCTATGTTTGATGATTTTCTGTTTAGTTGTTCTATCAGTTGTTGAGAAAGGGGTGTTGAAGTCTTCACTTATAATTGTGAATTTGATTTTTCCTCCTGTCAGTTCTGTCAGTTTTTACTTCATATATTTTCAGGGCTACTGTTTGATGCATATATGCTTAGGATCATCATATTTTCTCAGTAGAGTGACCTTTTTATCATTATATAATTTCACACTCTGTCGCTGATAATTTTGTGTGCTTTAAAGTCTATTTTATCTGATATTAATATAGCCACTGTTTTTTTCTTTTGGAAAATTCTTTTTTTAAAGATTTTTTTTGATGTGGACCATTTTTAAAGTCTTTATTGAATTTGTTACAGTACTGCTTCTGTTTTATGTTTTGTTTTTTTTGGCTGAGAGGCATGTGGAATCTTAGGTCCCTGACCAGGGATCGAACCCACACCCCCTGAATTGGAAGGCGAAGTCTTTTTTTTTTTTTTCTTTTAATTTTTTTGTCTTTTCCTTTTTTGTTTATTTATTTTTGGCTGTGTTGGGTCTTCATTGCTGCACACTGTGGCGAGTGGGGGCTACTCCTTGTTGCGGTGCATGGGCTTCTCAATGCAGTGGCTTCTCTTGTTGTGGAGCACGGGACTCTAGGCATGTGAGCTCAGTAGTTGTACAGCTCGCGGGCTCTAGAGCGCAGCCTCAATAGTTTTGGCGCACGGGCTTAGTTGCTCCATGGCATGTGAGATCCTCTGGGACCAGGGATCGAACCTGTGTCCCCTGCATTGGCAGGCAGATTCTTATCCACTGTGCCACCAGGGAAGCCCGGAAGGTGAAGTCTTAATCACTGGATCACCAGGGAAGTCCCTGGCAAATGTTTTTATGATAGATCGATCCTTTTTGTACTTTTACTTTTATGTTATATATACTTAAGTATGATATTTAAAGAAACTCTCTGGTGGATGGCATATAGTTGGATCACGTTTTTTAATGCACTCTACTAATCTCTGTTAAGTTTGCCAATTTTTAGTTTTCTGCTTTTTATTTTATTTTTTGTTTCTCTGTCTTCTTTTTCCCTTCCTTTTCTGTAAGTTACATTCTAGAATTTTCTCAAATTTCATTTTGGTTTGTCTGCAGTGTTTTTGAGTGTGTATCTTTATACAGCATTTTTAGTGGTTGTTCTAGATATTGCAGTATGTATACTTCTATCACAGTCTATTGTTGTCAACTTTTTACCAGTTCAAGTGAAGCATTGAAATATGCCTCCGTATACCCTCCCCCATTTATAATTATCTTAAATAGTTCCTCTACATGCATTTAAAACCTTCTCAAGACAGTTGTAATTTTTGCTTCAACCATCAGTCATAATTTGGAAGACTCAAGAGGAGAAAGTGTATTGTATTTATTTTGTTCTTTCCATTTGTTCTTTTTTTCCTTTCTCATGATTTAAGATTCTTTATTTTATCATTTCCTTTATTTTTTTAAAAGAGAGCTTCCTTTAGACATTCTTTAGGATAAGTAGCAATAAGTTTTCTTAGTTTTCTTTAATATGAGAATGTCTTATTACTCATTTTTTCCTGAGGAATTTTTTTACTTGCTATAGAATTCTGGGTTGACAGTTCTTTTCAGCCATTACAATGTATCTTGGCATCCATGGTTTCTTATGAGAAATTCACTATCATTCTTACCCCTGTAGGTCATGTATTGTTTTTCTCTGACTGCTTCCAGAATTTTTCTGTATCTTTAGTTTTCAAAACTTTTACTGTGATGTGTTTTGGTGTGGATAGCTTTGGGCTTATTCTGCTTGGGGTTCTCACCACTTCTTGAATCTGTAGGTTTGTGTCTTTTGGCAAATTGGGGAAGTTTCACCATGTACTTTTTTTTTTTTTTTTTTTTTTTTTTTT